>NC_061483.1:5000-11980 GCF_022539355.2 Hippoglossus stenolepis
CACCGGGCGCTGAAGCCCCGCCCCGCGCCACGCAGCGTTATTCTCAAGCGCGCAGCCGCCTGGCTGTTCACACCGGACCCGCATTTCTCCGCGCCGGTCAGCCCGCGGTTCTCCGCTTGTTGTTGTATGTAACCCGTTCAATGTCGGGTGTCGGGGGTAAATGACGATTCTCCAAGCAAGCCTTTAGCCCCCTCTCTCTTTTTATCTATATGACTGCTTGTGTGGCTGTAGTGGATGGGCAGAGGGGGACATTTAATTATGTGATTGGGAAAATTGGGAAAATTAAAACTCCAGGACAACAGAAGGGGAATACAAAGTATGGGATGCATATTTGATCATTTATATCATATCAAATATGTCATTTATATCGTTTAAAATCATTTTTCAGTCTGTTTCCTGGCGCGATACGCTCGCTCGCACGCCGAAACCATCGGTGAAGGGCGCTGGCGCGGCGCGGCGCATCGCAGCCCATGTGAACCGCACAAAGGTTTAACAGGGGGGGGGATGGGAGGCGCCTGGCTTTCCTTGGCGCTGCGCGGCGCTGTAAACCCGGCGTCAGTGTACCATAATCTGGATGCCAGATTGGCAGGCTGCAGAAAACATACCAATGAATATCGGCCAATGTTATCGGTGAAAGTCAAGTTTATTACCGATACGCCGATAGCAGTAAACGAGGCGAATATCGGCCGCTACCGATATACGGCCGATACATCGGTGCACCACTAGTTATGAAGGATCACTCTCGTAGATCTTTTTGTGAGAGATGGACCTTCACCTTGGCTACGAGTCTCAGCTGAAAGAAGCTACACCGAACAACGGAGGATATCTGCTTGTTGAATCCAAAAACCCTGTCAAAATGAACAAGACTCTTCACAGAGACAACCCAGACAGAAAGAGGAGAACCTACAGGTCACTTCTACTTACTCAGCGTCTTGTAGTCGTCCCTGGCCTTGTTGGCCCGAATGAAAGCCTGAATCTTCACCACATCATTCATCTGCAGAACAAAACAGCCGATCAATAGTTACACACAGGAATCCCAGTGAGTCACAGTGGAAAAGACTCCACACACATCAGCCTCCCGCGGGCCCCACAGCACTCTGGGTAAATGTCAGCAGACGTGTCAGGAGAAATTTATGTTGAGGCAACTTGATTTAAAGCTTTCATTAAGAAACAAGCTGTTTGTTTTGTTCGAGCACACATTTCTCTGACAGTCGATCTACTACGTCTGATCTTGCTTCTTCACATTTGATTTGCAGTTAAAAGGTTTGAGGCGACTGATACTGACGTGATCTTGGAAGTACTTCAGACGATCCTTGTACTTTTTACGAGCTTGATGCATCCGGACCATGGACTGGATCTGAGAAACAAACATGATGTTCAATCTGAACTGTACCGATAATCCACCAATAATCCCGGTAATATTCAAATGACTGGAATCCATTTACTTTGACAGCGTCTTCAGAATGATCTTTCAGATACTGTTTACGATCTTTGAACTTCTTCCTTTGTTTGTAGCCTTTCCAGTGAGCCTGAAAAAACAACAGGTTGAGAATCCGTGAATGACACTTGGAGCTAAACATGAAAGTGAGGCGGGAGAACATGTGGCGGGTTAAGCCCGGTACAAAGATACTGGACATGTGTGTCTGCTGCCATCCTGAAGCAGCTGCATATATTTATATATGACATAGATTTAAATGTCCAGCCTCTGGAGGACGGATGGCTCACCTGTATGCTTGTAACAGCTGGATCCTGAGATATGAGGAAGTTCATCCTCTCCTTCTGGCCATTCCTCACCATGTAACCACGACAACGAGCTTGCAGCTTGGTAATCAGAGTCTCGTTGGCCAACCACAGCTGCTCTCGGTTGTAGGCCGTGGTTACCCGGAAACCACAGACTGACGGAGGAAGAAAACAGACGGTTTAATATGGCGTTAAAGCCACAAGCTGGCGCTGCTGAGCTGGAGCGGCGGTCTGACCTGGATGTCGTCTTTGTTGAGCTGCGTGTTGTTCTGCAGGAAACCCTCAGGCTCCACCCGTGCCCTCATTGGTCTGCAGGTTATAGTAATAGTTGTGTCCTCCCTTCACCCAGTGCTTCACCCATTCACTGCCATTATCACCTGAGAGACAGAAGAGAGACAGAGACAGAATGAACGAGATGAGGTTCAACTTAATCAATAACCAATAATCAGCAGGAGCTTCATGTGCAGCTGATAATGATCAGAGCATCTGATCAGGTGATGGTCAGCGTCCTCTATGTGTGTCCATGTCCTCACCTTCTTTCTTCTTCTCCTGTTTGATGGAGGTCAGGTCGTCCTGTTACGTCCGAGCACACTCTGAAGTGACTCCGTACAGCCCCGCCCCGAGTTCCGCAGAGCAGCGAGGTCTGAGGCGCTTCACCGCTGTCCACCGCCCGGTTGATGTCCTGAATGGACTGAGCGACTAAACACACAGACATGAATATTAGCCTGTGTGTGTGTGTGTTCTTACACTGTATGGCCTCGTGTGTGTGTGTGTGTGTGTGTGTGTGTGTGTGTGTGTGTGTGTGTGTGTGTGTGTGTGTGTGTGTGTGTGTGCTTACACTGTATGGCCTCCTGTGTGTCCTGGTTCGCTCTCAGAACACCGTCCTGAATCTCGTCCAGCCACAGAACAGCAGACGGGTCCTGAGTCTCCTGGAGAGACACATGGAACATGTGTTGAGTAACACACACACACACACACAGAGACAACACATGTGTACATGTACACACAGACAACACATGTGTACATGTACATACAGACAACACATGTGTACACACACACACACAGACATGGCTCGTGTAGCTGTGGACACTCTAACCAAACTTGATCACTAACCATAACCTACCCACAATTCACCTCTGACCTCTGACATTAACCAGAAATAACGTTTCGCCTCGTTAGGTCCGAGCTCTGGTCCCCATGAGGTCAACTGGTCCTGACAAGGTCAGAGGTTATGCTGGAAAAGGTCCTCAACAGATAACAAAAACAAGGACACACTTGTATTCTCACTGTCGTGACACACAACTGCTGGCAGGTGGCGCCTTCTGTCTCTTGATGCTAATGTTGAGACTAGAGCACGCCCCTCTGTATGTCCCGCCCCTCTGTATGTCCCGCCCCTCTGTATGTCCCGCCCCTCTGTATGTCCCGCTCCTCTGTATGTCCCGCTCCTCTGCATGTCCCGCCCCTCTGCGTGTCCCGCCGCTCTGGGTGTCCCGCCCCCGAGTGTGTGTGTGTGTGAGAAATATGGGAGGGTCACTGAAACCTGATCTTAAAGATTTGTTATGCACAGTAGTGTGTGTGTCTGTGTGTTTTTGTGTGTCTGTAAGAGGCTTCATCTTTGCTCTTTAATTTGTGTTTGTGGTGATGAGTCAGCTGTGGGGCGGGGGGGCTGCAGGACCCAGGTCCAAACGTCACGGAAGTGAAAGCTTGTGTGGTTTAGGTATGTTAAACTTCTTTAGAACACACACACACACACACACACACACACACACACACACACACACACACACACACACACACACACACACAGAAAGTCGAGTGATAAGAATCAGACTATTCTCAGCTGCTGATCTGGACTCAGACTCAGTCCTGTCTCTGACTCTTTGAATCCTTCCTGAGTGTAAAACATTCCTCTGATCCCAGATCAGCTGGAGCGTCTCAACATGTGAATGTTTGCTGTGAGCTGGAAACACCTCGCTGCTGTCAGCCCCTCCCACGGCTCTAACCACTTCCTGTGTTCAGCTGCTCAGACGGTGAACAAGCAGCGGCTGTGTGAGCCACAGGTTGAGTCCATTTCACATAATGACCACGTTCTGCCCTTTTATGGTAGAAGCCACTGAGGCTGCTTGTTATTTCCTCTGAAAACAGCAGGAAAATTCTCTTTTTTTCCAAGTGAGCCGAACTGGTCCACGAGGTGTTCCAGGGTCTGAGTGTGACGATGTGTGGGAGGGGCCACGTCTCTAATGTCGATATTTATACACCATAAAAACAGTCTGAACTAAAATGAGCTGAGAATCTATTTTCAGACGGCGGGAACATTCAACTCTGCAGTTTGAAGTCTAAAGGACGTTTAAGGTGGTTTCACCTAACCCCTCATCACACATAACTAACCCACATATATATATATATATCAGCTCTGTCTGAGTCAACCACTACACAACCTGAACAACTAAACACACACATGGTGCTCATCTGTGGTGTTGTATGCAAATAGGCTGCACAGACCCACACAGACACACAACTAGATTCACTGGAGCAGCGACACCAGATGAGTCAGACGCTGATTCTGCTTTTCAGAAAAACGTCTGTGAAAACACTCAACTTTTCCACATGAAACCAAAAGATGTTAAAATAAAGAAAAGGAAAAGTCGAGTCAAAACTCAAAAACTCATTTACAAATACGTTCCAGGTACCTGAGCAGTTCACTGACACACACACACACACACACACACACACACACACACACACACACACGCTCACACTCACACACACTTTAACTAGGCCTGGAGGAGGTGGAATCAAACATGTGACCTTACGATTAGTAGCCAACCAGCTTTACCTCTATATTATATTGTCATTTAGCCGACGCTTACAATTACAACATCTATTAGTGACCATGTTTTGGGGGGTTCAGCATATTGCCCAATGGTGTTCGGCATGGGCTGGGATTCGAGCTGCTGACCTTCTGATTGGAGGACAACCGCTCTACCCCCTCAGCCACAGCCACTGATAAGCGATTAGTTGATACCCATTACTACAAAAGTGAAAACTTAGACAGAATCACTTTTTGTTAACATTCCTTAAAGATACACTGTGTAGGATTTAGTGACATCTAGTGGTGAAGTGTCATGTTGCAGCTGAACACCCCTCACCTCACCCCCCCTTCCACCTCACCTCCCCCCTCGTTGTGTACCGAGTGTACCGTGTGTGTACCGTGTGTACCGAGTGTGTACCGTGTGTGTACCGTGTGTACTGTGTGTGCAGTGTGTACAGTGTGTACTGTGTGTACAGTGTGTACCGTGTGTGTACCGTGTGTACTTAGTGTACAGTGTGTACTGTGTGTGCAGTGTGTACTGTGTGTGCAGTGTGTACAGTGTGTACCGTGTGTACTTAGTGTACAGTGTGTACTGTGTGTGCAGTGTGTACTTAGTGTGTCTTACATGGGCCTTCTCTCTGCGGGCCTCCAGCAGTTTGTCGTGGTAGTGCTGAGCCACAGACGGGTCCACGTCAGTGAGCTTGGCCGAGGGGTTCTGCAGCATGGCCAGAGTCTTCATGGCGTCGCCTTCATCCAGCGCCTCGTTGATCAGCCCGATGGCAGCGATGCCTAAGATATACACACGTCAGAGCTATGGACCAATCAGATCTGTAGGTTCAACCGTGAGCCACACCCACGGATCAGAACTTAGATTTTTAATAAACGATGCTGAACAGATTCGCATTTATATTTACGTGGTTTTAATAGTTTACATAAAACGAATTATGTTTATTTTCTTAATTCAAATTCTATGTATCTGGTTGTATTTGTGTTTTGTTTTTAAGTTATAGCTATTTATGATAATATTCAGGATATGGAACATCCCTAACATCAGTATCGCTCCTCATGAATCAGTGGAGCTACAACCAGGAGCATATTTGTCAGTATTCTGTAAAATGTTAATTATTCAAGTTCTATGATTAAAGGTTTGGATATTGATGAAGTATTAAACAGTCTCTTACGCTCATGCTCCTCCTGCACCGTCAGGTTCACCTGGTCCACGGACGCCTGGATGTCGTTCCAGGTCAGATAGTCTCCGCCCTGCTCCCTCGCCGCCGCTTTGAGACGCATCAGCTCCTCCATGTACCTGAGATACACAACATCAGTCTATTTACACACACACACAGAGAGAGAGACACAGAGAGACACACACAGAGACACACAGAGACACACAAACACAGAGACACACACACAGAGACACACACACAGAGAGAGAGACACAGAGAACACACACAGAGACACACACACAGAGGACACACACAGAGAGAGAGACAGAGAGACACACACAGAGACACACAGAGACACACACACACAGAGACACACAAACACAGAGACACACACACAGAGAGAGACACAGAGACACACACACACAGAGACACACACAGAGACACACACAGAGAGACACACACACAGAGACACACACACAGAGACACACACACAGAGAGAGACACAGAGACACACACAGAGACACACACAGAGAGACACACACAGAGAGAGACACAGAGACACACACACAGAGACACACACACACACAGACAGAGACACACACACACACACAGAGACACAGAGACACACACAGAGAGAGACACACACACACACAGAGAGAGACACAGAGACACACACACAGAGACACACACACACACAGAGAGAGAGACACAGAGACACACACACAGAGACACACAGAGACACACACACAGAGACACACACACACACACACACACAGAGACACAGAGACACACAGAGACACACACACACACACGAGAGAGACACACAGAGACACACACACAGAGACACACAAAGACACACAGAGACACACACACACACACACACACACAGAGAGAGACACACAGAGAACACACACAGAGACACATACACACACACAGAGAGACACACACACACACACAGAGAGACACAAACACACACAGAGACACACAGAGACACACACACAGAGACACATACACACACACACAGAGAGACACACACACACACACAGAGACACAAACACACACAGACACACACACAGAGAGACACACAGAGACACACACAGAGACACATACACACACACACACAGAGACACATACACACACACACAGAGAGACACACACACACACACAGAGAGACACAAACACACACAGACACACACACACACACAGAGAGACACACAGAGACACACACACAGAGACACATACACACACACACACAGAGAGAC
>NC_061483.1:17080-24580 GCF_022539355.2 Hippoglossus stenolepis
CTTGAATCTTTCTCACCTGTAACAGGTAGAAGAGGAACTGGTAAGCTTCCAGTTTGACCCTCTTCTCCTTGCTGAGCGCCTTCAGGCCTCCTCTCTGCTTGTTCATCATCATCATGTTGGACAGCTGGCCCTTGTTCTTCTTGGTCAGCTTCTTGCTGTGCGACACCACCTCCTGCAGTGTGATCTTGTTCTTCACCAGCAGGCCGATTTTGATGTCCATCAGGTTCAGGTCATTCTCCAGCTGCTGGTTGGAGCGGATGTTGGTGACCACCTCCTCGCGGAGCCGCATCAGCTCCAGCTCCTCCTGAAAGTCCTGGTCGCTGTGGTCCAGCAGGTGGACGAACTTCCTCACCACCGCCATCGGAGGGTCCTCAGCACTGGCTGGAGCGAGACGAGAGTCAATGTCCATTTTATTTATATAGCACATTTAAAACCACTTGGTTGACCAAAGGTACAACAAGAAGAAAGCAGAATACAAGTAGTACAAATTAAATAAGATCAAAGAAAGTAGAATCATTTAAATTGAAAGTAAAATTAAATATAAAATATACAGTAACATTTTATAAAATCTGCTGGGATGAAAACGTTCTCAACTCGAGGAGAAGGCCCAGAAGAACAGACGTGTTTTTAGTAATGATTCAAGTGTGCTAGAGGGGGAGGTTTATTACTTGCATGTGGCCTTCTTGGTGTGTAACGCGGGTTTACACCGCGCTGAAGCCTCGCCCGCGCCACGCAGCGCTATTCCTGCCGCGCAGCCGCCTGGCTGTTCACACCGACCCGCATTTCTCCGCTGGTCAGCCCGCGGTTCTCCGCTTGTTGTTGTATGTAACCCGCTCAATGTCGGGTGTCGGGGTAAATGACGTATTCTCCAAGCAAGCCTTTAGCCCCCTCTCTTTTTATCTATATGACTGCTTGTGTGGCTGTAGTGGATGGGCAGAGGGGGACATTTAATTATGTGATTGGGAAAATTGGGAAAATTAAAACTCCAGGACAACAGAAGGGGAATACAAAGTATGGGATGCATATTTGATCATTTATATCATATCAAATATGTCATTTATATCGCTTAAAATCATTTTTCAGTCTGTTTCCTGGCGCGATACGCCGTCGCACGCCCGAAACCATCGGTGAAGGGCGCTGGCTGCGCGGCGCATCGCAGCCCATGTGAACCGCACAAAGGTTTAACAGGGGGATGGGAGGCGCCTGGCTTTCCTTGGCGCTGCGCTGCGCTGTAAACCCGGCGTCAGTGTACTAATCTGGATGCCAGATTGGCAGGCTGCAGAAAACATACCAATGAATATCGGCCAATGTTATCGGTGAAAGTCAAGTTTATTACCGATACGCCGATAGCAGTAAACGAGGCGAATATCGGCCGCTACCGATATACGGCCGATACATCGGTGCACCACTAGTTATGAAGGATCACTCGTGAGATCTTTTTGTGAGAGATGGACCTTCACCTTGGCTACGAGTCTCAGCTGAAAGAAGCTACACCGAACAACGGAGGATATCTGCTTGTTGAATCCAAAACCCTGTCAAAATGAACAAGACTCTTCACAGAGACAACCCAGACAGAAAGAGGAGAACCTACAGGTCACTTCTACTTACTCAGCGTCTTGTAGTCGTCCCTGGCCTTGTTGGCCCGAATGAAAGCCTGAATCTTCACCACATCATTCATCTGCAGAACAAAACAGCCGATCAATAGTTACACACAGGAATCCCAGTGAGTCACAGTGGAAAAGACTCCACACACATCAGCCTCCCGCGGGCCCCACAGCACTCTGGGTAAATGTCAGCAGACGTGTCAGGAGAAATTTATGTTGAGGCAACTTGATTTAAAGCTTTCATTAAGAAACAAGCTGTTTGTTTTGTTCAAGCACACATTTCTCTGACAGTCGATCTACTACGTCTGATCTTGCTTCTTCACATTTGATTTGCAGTTAAAAGGTTTGAGGCGACTGATACTGACGTGATCTTGGAAGTACTTCAGACGATCCTTGTACTTTTTACGAGCTTGATGCATCCGGACCATGGACTGGATCTGAGAAACAAACATGATGTTCAATCTGAACTGTACCGATAATCCACCAATAATCCCGGTAATATTCAAATGACTGGAATCCATTTACTTTGACAGCGTCTTCAGAATGATCTTTCAGATACTGTTTACGATCTTTGAACTTCTTCCTCTGTTTGTAGCCTTTCCAGTGAGCCTGAAAAAACAACAGGTTGAGAATCCGTGAATGACACTTGGAGCTAAACATGAAAGTGAGGCGGGAGAACATGTGGCGGGTTAGTACAGCCCGGTACAAAGATGTGTGTCTGCTGCCATCCTGAAGCAGCTGCATATATATTTATATATGACATAGATTTAAATGTCCAGCCTCTGGAGGACGGATGGCTCACCTGTATGCTTGTAACAGCTGGATCCTGAGATATGAGGAAGTTCATCCTCTCCTTCTGGCCATTCCTCACCATGTAACCACGACAACGAGCTTGCAGCTTGGTAATCAGAGTCTCGTTGGCCAACCACAGCTGCTCTCGGTTGTAGGCCGTGGTTACCCCGGAAACCACAGACTGACGGAGGAAGAAAACAGACGGTTTAATATGGCGTTAAAAAGCCACAAGCTGGCGCTGCTGAGCTGGAGCGGCGGTCTGACCTGGATGTCGTCTTTGTTGAGCTGCGTGTTGTTCTGCAGGAAACCCTCAGGCTCCACCCACGTGCCCTCATTGGTCTGCAGGTTATAGTAATAGTTGTGTCCTCCCTTCACCCAGTGCTTCACCCATTCACTGCCATTATCACCTGAGAGACAGAAAGAGAGACAGAGACAGAATGAACGAGATGAGGGTTCAACTTAATCAATAACCAATATCAGCAGGAGCTTCATGTGCAGCTGATAATGATCAGAGCATCTGATCAGGTGATCGTCAGCGTCCTCTATGTGTGTCCATGTCCTCACCTTCTTTCTTCTTCTCCTGTTTGATGGAGGTCAGGTCGTCCTGGTACGTCCGAGCACACTCTGAAGTGACTCCGTACAGCCCCGCCCCCGAGTTCCGCAGAGCAGCGAGGGTCTGAGACGCTTCACCGCTGTCCACCGCCCGGTTGATGTCCTGAATGGACTGAGCGACTAAACACACAGACATGAATATTAGCCTGTGTGTGTGTGTGTTCTTACACTGTATGGCCTCCTGTGTGTGTGTGTGTGTGTGTGTGTGTGTGTGTGTGTGTGTGTGTGTGTGTGTGTGTGTGTGTGTGTGTGTGTGTGTGTGTGTGTGTGTGTGTGCTTACACTGTATGGCCTCCTGTGTGTGTGTGTGTGTGTGTGTGTGTGTGTGTGTGTGTGTGTGTGTGTGTGTGTGCTTACACTGTATGGCCTCCTGTGTGTCCTGGTTCGCTCTCAGAACACCGTCCTGAATCTCGTCCAGCCACAGAACAGCAGACGGGTCCTGAGTCTCCTGGAGAGACACATGGAACATGTGTTGAGTAACACACACACACACAGAGACAACACATGTGTACATGTACACACAGACAACACATGTGTACATGTACATACAGACAACACATGTGTACACACACACACACAGACATGGCTCGTGTAGCTGTGGACACTCTAACCAAACTTGATCACTAACCATAACCTACCCACAATTCACCTCTGACCTCTGACATTAACCAGAAATAACGTTTCGCCTCGTTAGGTCCGAGCTCTGGTCCCCATGAGGTCAACTGGTCCTGACAAGGTCAGAGGTTATGCTGGAAAAGGTCCTCAACAGATAACAAAAACAAGGACACACTTGTATTCTCACTGTCGTGACACACAACTGCTGGCAGGTGGCGCCTTCTGTCTCTTGATGCTAATGTTGAGACTAGAGCACGCCCCTCTGTATGTCCCCCCCTCTGTATGTCCCGCCCCTCTGTATGTCCCGCTCCTCTGTATGTCCTGCTCCTCTGCATGTCCCGCCCTCTGCATGTCCCGCCCCTCTGCGTGTCCCGCCGCTCTGGGTGTCCCGCCCCGAGTGTGTGTGTGTGTGAGAAATATGGGAGGGTCACTGAAACCTGATCTTAAAGATTTGTTATGCACAGTAGTGTGTGTGTCTGTGTGTTTTTGTGTGTCTGTAAGAGGCTTCATCTTTGCTCTTTAATTTGTGTTTGTGGTGATGAGTCAGCTGTGGGGCGGGGGGGCTGCAGGACCCAGGTCCAAACGTCACGGAAGTGAAAGCTTGTGTGGTTTAGGTATGTTAAACTTCTTTAGAACACACACACACACACACACACACACACACACACACACACACACACACACACACACACACACACACACACACACACACACACACACACACACACACACACACACACACACACACACACACACACACACACACAGAAAGTCGAGTGATAAGAATCAGACTATTCTCAGCTGCTGATCTGGACTCAGACTCAGTCCTGTCTCTGACTCTTTGAATCCTTCCTGAGTGTAAAACATTCCTCTGATCCCAGATCAGCTGGAGCGTCTCAACATGTGAATGTTTGCTGTGAGCTGGAAACACCTCGCTGCTGTCAGCCCCTCCCACGGCTCTAACCACTTCCTGTGTTCAGCTGCTCAGACGGTGAACAAGCAGCGGCTGTGTGAGCCACAGGTTGAGTCCATTTCACATAATGACCACGTTCTGCCCTTTTATGGTAGAAGCCACTGAGGCTGCTTGTTATTTCCTCTGAAAACAGCAGGAAAATTCTCTTTTTTTCCAAGTGAGCCGAACTGGTCCACGAGGTGTTCCAGGGTCTGAGTGTGACGATGTGTGGGAGGGGCCACGTCTCTAATGTCGATATTTATACACCATAAAAACAGTCTGAACTAAAATGAGCTGAGAATCTATTTTCAGACGGCAGGGAACATTCAACTCTGCAGTTTGAAGTCTAAAGGACGTTTAAGGTGGTTTCACCTAACCCCTCATCACACATAACTAACCCACATATATATATATATCAGCTCTGTCTGAGTCAACCACTACACAACCTGAACAACTAAACACACACATGGTGCTCATCTGTGGTGTTGTATGCAAATAGGCTGCACAGACCCACACAGACACACAACTAGATTCACTGGAGCAGCGACACCAGATGAGTCAGACGCTGATTCTGCTTTTCAGAAAAACGTCTGTGAAAACACTCAACTTTTCCACATGAAACCAAAAGATGTTAAAATAAAGAAAAGGAAAAGTCGAGTCAAAAACTCATAAAAACTCATTTACAAATACATTCCAGGTACCTGAGCAGTTCACTGACACACACACACACACACACACACACACACACACACACACACACACACACACACACACACACACACACACACACACACACACACACACACACACACACACACACACACTTTAACTAGGCCTGGAGGAGGTGGAATCAAACATGTGACCTTACGATTAGTAGCCAACCAGCTTTACCTCTATATTATATTGTCATTTAGCCGATGCCATACAATTACAACATCTATTAGTGACCATGTTTTGGGGGGTTCAGCATATTGCCCAATGGTGTTCGGCATGGGCTGGGATTCGAGCTGCTGACCTTCTGATTGGAGGACAACCGCTCTACCCTCAGCCACAGCCACTGATAAGCGATTAGTTGATACCCATTACTACAAAAGTGAAAACTTAGACAGAATCACTTTTTGTTAACATTCCTTAAAGATACACTGTGTAGGATTTAGTGACATCTAGTGGTGAAGTGTCATGTTGCAGCTGAACACCCCTCACCTCACCCCCCCTTCCACCTCACCTCCCCCCTCGTTGTGTACCGAGTGTACCGTGTGTGTACCGTGTGTACCGATGTACCATGTGTGTACCGTGTGTACTTAGTGTACAGTGTGTACTGTGTGTGCAGTGTGTACAGTGTGTACTGTGTGTACAGTGTGTACCGTGTACCGTAGTGTACTTAGTGTATAGTGTGTACTGTGTGTGCAGTGTGAATTGTGTGCAGTGTGTACAGTGTGTACCGTGTGTACTTAGTGTACAGTGTGTACTGTGTGTGCAGTGTGTACTGTGTGCAGTGTGTACTTAGTGTGTCTTACATGGGCCTTCTCTCTGCGGGCCTCCAGCAGTTTGTCGTGGTAGTGCTGAGCCACAGACGGGTCCACGTCAGTGAGCTTGGCCGAGGGGTTCTGCAGCATGGCCAGAGTCTTCATGGCGTCGCCTTCATCCAGCGCCTCGTTGATCAGCCCGATGGCAGCGATGCCTAAGATATACACACGTCAGAGCTATGGACCAATCAGATCTGTAGGTTCAACCGTGAGCCACACCCACGGATCAGAACTTAGATTTTTAATAAACGATGCTGAACAGATTCGCATTTATATTTACGTGGTTTTAATAGTTTACATAAAACGAATTATGTTTATTTTCTTAATTCAAATTCTATGTATCTGGTTGTATTTGTGTTTTGTTTTTAAGTTATAGCTATTTATGATAATATTCAGGATATGGAACATCCTAACATCAGTATCGCCCTCATGAATCAGTGGAGCTACAACCAGAGCATATTTGTCAGTATTCTGTAAAATGTTAATTATTCAAGTTCTATGATTAAAGGTTTGGATATTGATGAAGTATTAAACAGTCTCTTACGCTCATGCTCCTCCTGCACCGTCAGGTTCACCTGGTCCACGGACGCCTGGATGTCGCTCCAGGTCAGATAGTCTCCGCCCTGCTCGCCGCCGCTTTGAGACGCATCAGCTCCTCCATGTACCTGAGATACACAACATCAGTCTATTTACACACACACACAGAGAGAGAGACACAGAGAGACACACACAGAGACACACAAACACAGAGACACACAAACACAGAGACACACACACAGAGAGAGAGACACAGAGACACACACACAGAGACACACACACAGAGAGACACACACAGAGAGAGACACAGAGACACACACACAGAGACACACACACAGAGACACACACACAGAGACACACACACAGAGAGAGACACAGAGACACACACACAGAGACACACACACAGAGACACACACACAGAGACACACACACAGAGAGAGACACAGAGACACACACACAGAGACACACACACAGAGACACACACACAGAGACACACACACACAGAGAGAGACACAGAGACACACACAGAGACACACACAGAGACACACACACAGAGAGACACACACACAGAGACACACACAGAGACACACACACACAGAGAGAGAGACAGAGAGACACACACAGAGAGACACACACAGAGACACACACAGAGACACACAGAGAACACACACACACACACACACACAGAGAGAGACACACACAGAGACACACAGAGACACACACAGAGAGACACACACACACACAGAGAGACACACAGAGACACACACAGAGAGAGACACACACACACACACAGACACACACAGAGACACACACACACACACACACAGAGACACACAGAGACACACACAGAGAGAGACACACAC
>NC_061483.1:26060-33479 GCF_022539355.2 Hippoglossus stenolepis
AAGAGAAGAGAGGAGAAGAGAGAAGAGAAGAGAAGAGAAGAAGGAGAAGAGAAGAGGAGAGGAGGAGGAGAGGAGAGGGAGGAGAGGAGAGAAGAGAAGAGAAGAGAAGAAGAAGAGGAGAGGAGAGGAGAGAAGAGAAGAGAGGAGAGGAGAGAAGAGAAGAGAAGAGAGGAGAGAAGAGAAGAGAAGAGAAGAGGAGAAGAGGAGAAGAGAAGAGGAGAGGAGAGGAGAGGAGAGGAGAGGAGAGGAGAGGAGAGAAGAGAAGAGAAGAGAAGAGAAGAGAAGAGAAGAGAAGAGAGAAGAGAAGAGAAGAGAAGAGAAGAGAAGAGAAGAGAAGAGAAGAGAAGAGAAGAGAAGAGAAGAGGAGAGGAGAGGAGAGGAGAGGAGAGGAGAGGAGGAGGAGAGGAGAGGAGAGGAAGAGAGGAGAGGAGAGAGAAGAGAAGAGAAGAGAAGAGAGGAGAGAAGAGAAGAGAAGAGGAGAAGAGAAGAGGAGAGGAGAGAGGAGAGGAGAGGAGAGGAGAGGAGAGAAGGAGGAGGAGAGAGGAGGAGAGGAGAGGAGAGGGAGAGAAGAGAAGAGAAGAGAAGAGAAGAGAGGAGAGGAGAGGAGAGGAGAGGAGAGAGAGGAGAGGAGAGGAGAGGAGAGGAGAGGAGAGAAGAGAAGAGAAGAGAGGAGAGGAGAGGAGAGAAGAGAAGAGAAGAGAGGAGAGAAGAGAAGAGAAGAGGAGAAGAGGAGAAGAGAAGAGGAGGAGAGGAGAGAGGAGAGGAGAGGAGAGGAGAGGAGAGGAGAGGAGAGAAGAGAAGAGGGTTTGGGTTTCAAGATCCATTTATTGTGAATTTCCGGGAACAAAGCCCTCCTTACATCCACCACCTAGTGTAAAGCCACAAAACAAGGTTAGTAAATAATAAGGTTTCCTTTCCATATATACACACCTACATACACACACACACACACACACATACATACATACATATATATATACATTCACATACACACACACACACACACATACATACATATATATATATATATATACACATCTACATACACACACACACATATATATATACACATATATATATATATATATATATATATATATACACATATATATATATATATATATATATACACATATAAACATCCACACACGCATATGTGTGTAAATATACACATACATACATACATGCGTACACACTGTATTTTCTCAGTTTAAAGGTTAATAGTTAGTTCCCTCTTCCCAAAGAGAGCATAAAACCCCCAACAGCCCATATGTGACTAAAAGCCAGCACATTGTCCATCATCCTGTAGTAGGCGTGTTCTACTTTGAGTCTGAGTCTCCCACTAGCATTGGCGCCGGATGTACGCTACCAGTGTTCAGGGCCTGGTTCCTACGTGTCAGCCAGATGGCTAGCTTGGCAGAACCAGAGACATAATTTAACAGGTTGTTGTTTTCTTTTTTACAGAATATTTTGGACCAAAGATGAACAAACCAAATGAGAATACCTCACCCAGACCGTGAAACCACCCTTTTAGCAAATCAAAAAGTGCTTCCAGCCGAGGGCACTGCACAAATAAATGTTCCAGTGTTTCCGCTTGAGAACAGAAAGTGCACCCCTCCCCCAGCTCCGGATCAAGGTGTGCTCTGTATCTGTTTGTAGCTATCGCCCCGTGCACTACCCTCCACTGGAGGTCTGCTGTCCGCTTTTCAATGGGCAGCTTGTACAAGGCCCGCCAGCTGCCTTTCGGAGAAGCGTCCGGTTCCAGAAGTCCAGTCCACCTCGACTCTCTCATCCCTTCCAGAGAGTGCAAATTGCTAACCTTTACACAGGTCTGGTAAACTAGCTTTTTTTCCACAGTTTGAAGGTTGCCAAGGTGAGGGGTTGGGAAGGACAACAGCTGGCCACCTCCCTCCTGCCACTCTCCTACAGCTGGGGTGATGGACAGGGAGGGGAAACTGTATTCTGATTCTTCACTCCACTGGTCACACCGAGCATGGTTTTTTGCAAAAGCTCTCATGGTTTGCGGCAGGGCGGCACAGACCTCCTCCAACACTTTACTGATCAGTCTGGTGGACGTGATGCTGCTGTTCTCTCTCAGGGTGTCCAGCGATGTTGCTGTCATCCTTATCAGATGGCCCAGTTTGGTGCAGCCAGCTCGTCTGAGGTTGGCTCTGAGGCTGGCAGACTGTAGTATTTCCGACCTCATAAAGTCGTTAAAGAACAGAGGTTCCTCAAAAAGCCACAATCCAGGTGTCACATTATTTCCTCGCGTGAAACGAAATGTCTGCCATGCCTCTATCACCGATTTGTAGAACGGGGTCAGCCCGGTGAGATCCATTTCCTCAGGTCGTAATAGGAAAAGATGCTTGTCATACCCTAAGCTACCAGCTCTCTTCAGCAGCAGCCGAGCTGCATCGCACCATCTCGGGCCACAATTATACAGTAGTCTTTTGCTGCCTGACCGGTGCGGCAAGCTTGGACTGGACGCTCACCAGCCCTTGCCCCCTTCAGCCACGGGCAGATAGAGGACTGCTGCCCGAACCCAGTGCTTGCCAGACCAGAAAAAATCCAGTATGGCTCTTTGAATTTCTTCCAGGAGTCCTCTTGGTGGTGACAGTGCCGTAATTCTGTGCCAGAGCGTCGATGCGACCAAACTACCGGCAACCAAAGCTCTTCCCCTATATGACAGCTGGGGTAGCAACCATTTCCATTTATGTAATCGAGCACACACTTTCTCCTTCACTCCCTCCCAGTTTTGTTTTAGAAACCCTCATTTCCCAAAAAGACACCCAACACTTTTAACCCTCTTTTCCCCACTCAAGACCACCAGGCAGACCTGGTAGTGCCTGACCTCTCCACTGTCCCACCAACAAAGCCTCACTCTTTTCCCAGTTCACCCGTGCAGAGGAAGCCTTCACATATAGTGCAAGTGCTTCTTGTAAAGTAAATACATCATGTTGATTGGAGACAAAAACATTTAAATCATCTGCATATGCAGAAACAGTGAGGGAATAATCAGGATCTGGGAACCCGGGCAGCGAGAGACCACTGATCTTACCCCTCAACCTGCACAGCAAGGGCTCGATGGCCAGACTGTATAGCTGTCCAGAAATAGGACAGCCTTGTCTTATCCCTCGCTGTACAGGGATTGGTCGACCCAGCCCTGTCCCCATCTTTATCATGCATTGTGCACCGTTATATAATAGACTAAGCCATGCCAGAAAACCCTCACCTAAACCAAAAGCTCTTAATGTGGCAAATAAATAGGAGTGATCCACTCTATCAAAAGCTTTCTCCTGATCTAGGGACACGATTCCACAGTCGAAATTATAGTTTTTTACATCAATAACATCTCGTATCAGAAAAATATTGTCCATGATTGTCCGATCTGGTACGCAGTACGTTTGGTCTCTGTGGACAATCATCTCCAAAATGTTTTTGAGTCTGTTAGCCAAGGCCTTCGAAAGCACCTTATAATCCGTGCACAGGAGAGCAACGGGCCTACAGTTTTTGAGTAGGGCCAAATCTCCTTTCTTTGGCAGCAGGGAAATGACCGCTCGCTGACAGGAAACAGGAAGTGATCCTGTTCTCAGGCACTCCAAGAAGACTCCATGCAGGTCGGGACCAATGATGCTCCAGAACCTCCTTAGAAGATCATTGGAGAAACCATCAATACCTGGTGCTCGTCCTGCTGCCATCTGGTTTATGGCATCTGTCAGCTCCTGTAGAGTTAGCTCAGAGTCGAGGGCAGCTTTCTCCTCGAGGCTGAGCTGCGGTAGTCCCTGCAGCAGTTCCTCGCGGCACTCCATGCTGCAACTTTCTGCACCAAAAAGGTCGGTGTAGAAACCTGACGCATAGCTCCTCATCTCGCCCGGGCTGGTGGTTATTCTGCCCCCTGGGAGTTTAAGGCAGGTCAGCTGTCTCCTCTGCGCAACTGATCTCTCCAGATCGAAAAAAAAAGCAGTGGGCGCATCCATGTCTTTTAGATGAAGAAATCGAGACCTTACAAGAGCTCCCTTAACCCTCTCCTGCAGATATGAGCTCAATTTCAACTTTTTTTCTTTCAGTAACGTTTGACCTGTGGTGGTATCTGCAGCTAAGCCCTCCTCTATGTTTGTAATACTGGCCTCTAGTTCTTGAATGACTGCCTTAGATGTGGCAGTGGAGTGGGATGTGTATTGTTGGCAAAACACACGAATTTGTGCCTTGCCTATCTCCCACCAGAGCTTTAAGGAGCTGAAATCTGTTTTTTTATTTTTCCACAACTGCCAAAAGAGCTCAAAGGCTTGACAGAAGGCAGTGTCCTGCAACAGTTTGTTATTGAAACACCAGTAGGACTTTACCCTCTCCCCTGGTGAAATTACTAAGTCTATACTGACTAGATGATGGTCTGTGAAACCAACAGGGCTTATGCTGCTATGGCCCAGCCTGGATCTAAGGTTTTGTGATATAAGAAGCATGTCCAGTCTGGCTGCAGTCACCCTGTTTTCTCTGACCCTCAACCATGAATACTGTCTGGCTTGTGGATGCTTGATCCTCCAAGTGTCAATCAGATCTTGATGTGCGATGAGACTATTGAGGGTCTGTGATGACTGGGGATGAGGTTCTTCACTGGTCCGGTCCATAGTAAAGTCCAAAGTGCAGTTGAAATCTCCACCGATAATTAACTGATCCTGATGATAATTTTTCAGTTCATTTTCTAGTAAATTAAAAAAGCGGACTCTCTCTGAACCTTGATTGGGGGCATATACATTCATGAAAACAAACACTGTACTTTCTATTTCTGCCCTAACTATTAACAGCCGCCCCTTTACTACTTCTGAGCTGGATATGATGGTAGCATTTATTGTTGTTGTGAACAGGACAGCTACTCCTGCAGTAAGGTTAGAGCCATGGCTAAGGGCATGAGGACCCCCACCACAAACACCCGTCTACTTCATCCCTAGGTGTCGTATGTGTCTCTTGCAAAAATAACACGTTAATGTGTTTTTGAGCAGAGATCTCAGCTATGACTGCTCTTTTTTTACTGTCTCTTCCTCCATTGATGTTTAGCGACCCTGTTTTTAAGTTCCTCATAGAAAGATCAGAGCAGAGAAATGGACAGGAAAAATACAGGAGTCAGTGAAGAAGGAGAAACACCATGTGATCATTTTGACGTACTCCTCGTCTTTCTCATGGTATTGGCTTTCGCATCTTTCCTCATGGTTGTCATATGTTTTTTAAGGCGGAAGCGTTTCTTCTCGTCCAGCTGATTGAACCCAAACTGTCTTTTCAAAACAGCCACAGATCTAATAAATTTATCACTGTCTTCAAAGTATTCCTCTGCTTTAACCGCCCTCCCGAAAGTTTCGTCCAGAAAGCTGTTAATTTCTTCTAGAGTGTATAGAGAAGTGTTTCTAGCAGGGGTCCCAACCGAGGATACACTATCTAAGTCTGAGTCGTCCTCCATGTCTTCACGTGATGCCTGACTGTATGACAGACTCTGTCCCTCAGTGGTGTTCACAATGTGATCTGTGGCTGTGGCGTCTGAGGAACCTGCTTCCTCAACATGTTCTTCTGTCTCTGAGATTGCGGCAGCTTCAGACTGAGAGGAGTTTCCTACATCCTCAGCCACACGTAGCTTCTTCGACTGACTCTGACCCTCTGAATGCTCGTTTCTAGGCTGTGAACCGGCCGCAGCACTCACAGTCTCATTCACGGATTCACCACCACTCATAGCTCTGACGCGAGCGGACTTTGCCGCTTCGGCGCTAGGCGCATCCTCCGCCCCTGCGCACGCGGCACCGGCAGCAGCTTGCGTGCCGCCTGCACCTGCCGCTTCGTCGGGTCGCTGTTTGTGCGGACACGAGAAGCGTTTGTGTCCAACATCTCCACACTCAAAGCATTTAAGGCTCCCGGAGCTGGCGTACACCATGTAGTGACTGTCACCATACTTCACTCTGAAGGACACCTCCAGAGTGTTCGTGGGTGAATCTAACAACATGAAAGCCTGTCGCCTCAGGGACTGGACGTGCTTCAGTTTTGGGTCCTTACAACCTAAATTCAGCGTTCTGAAACCGCTAGAAAATGTTCCGAACCTGCGGAGCTCAGACTGTAGGAGCTCGTTGGGTATAAACGGGCGGAACTCCGGAGACCGTGATCCGCGTTGAGGGAACCGACAGCGGGAAACCTGCACGAAACCGTCCCTAATATACAAGCCACTTTCGATCAGCTGGTACACCTGGCGTTCTTTTAAAAACACCACCACTGCTTTGTTCATCCTCAACGATATTAAAGAGAAAGCTTACCTGTTCATGCAAAGATGAGATGAGAAAGTACAAGGAAATATCCGTAAACAGACCGAAAACCCGTTCAAACTCCGCGCCACTCACACGTCCACCACCACCACTCACTCACACCAAAGGAAAGAGAAGAGAAGAGGAGAGGAGAGAAGAGAGGAGAGGAGAGAAGAGAAGAGAAGAGAAGAGAAGAGGAGAAGAGAAGAGAAGAGAAGAGAAGAGGAGAGGAGAGGAGAGGAGAGGGAGAGGAGAGAAGAGAAGAGAAGAGGAGAGAAGAGGAGAGAAGAGAGGAGAGGAGAGGAGAGAAGAGAAGAGAAGAGAGGAGAGAAGAGAAGAGAAGAGAAGAGGAGAAGAGGAGAAGAGAAAGAGGAGAGGAGAGGAGAGGAGAGGAGAGGAGAGAGGAGAGGAGAGAAGAG
The DNA here is from genome assembly GCF_022539355.2 of Hippoglossus stenolepis. Taxonomy (NCBI): domain Eukaryota; kingdom Metazoa; phylum Chordata; class Actinopteri; order Pleuronectiformes; family Pleuronectidae; genus Hippoglossus; species Hippoglossus stenolepis. Next base: position 32,755 of record NC_061483.1, read on the forward strand.
AAGAGAGAGAAGAGAAGAGAAGAGAAGAGAAGAAGAAGAGAAGAGAAGAGAAGAGAAGAGAAGAGAGGGAAAGAGAAGAGAAGAGAAGAGAAGAGAAGAGAAGAGAAGAGAAGAGAAGAGAAGAGGGAGAGGAGAGGAGAGGAGAGGGAGAAGAGGAGAAGGAGAGAAGAGAAGAGAAGAGAAGAGAAGAGAAGAGAGGAGAAGAAGAGGAGAAGAGAAGAGAGGAGAGGAGAGAGAAGAGAAGAGAAGAGAAGAGAAGAGAAGAGAAGAGAAGAGAGGAGAGGAGAGAAGAGAAGAGAAGAGAAGAGAAGAGAAGAGAAGAGAAGAGAGAGGAGAGGAGAGGAGAGAAGAGGAGAAGAGAAGAGAAGAGAAGAGAAGAGAAGAGAGAAGAGAAGAGAAGAGAAGAGAAGAGGAGAGAGGAGAGGGAGAGAGAGAGAAGAGGAGAGAAGAGAAGAGAGGAGAGGAGAAGAGGAGAGAGGAGAAGAGGAGAGAGGAGAGGAGAGAGAGAGGAGAAGAGAAGAGAGAAGAGAAGAGAAGAGAGAGAGAGGAGAGGAGAGAGAGGGAGAAGAGGAGAGGAGAGGAGAGGAGAGGAGAGGAGAAGAGGAGAGGGGAGAGGAGGAGAGGAGAGAAGAGAAGAGAAGAAAGGGGAAGAGAGGAGAAGAGAAGAGGAGAGAAGAGAGAAGAGAAGAGAGAAGAGAAGAGAAGAGAAGAAAGGGGAAGAGAGG
>NC_061483.1:36079-39588 GCF_022539355.2 Hippoglossus stenolepis
CCTTGTCTTATCCCTCGCTGTACAGGGATTGGTCGACCCAGCCCTGTCCCCATCTTTATCATGCATTGTGCACCGTTATATAATAGACTAAGCCATGCCAGAAAACCCTCACCTAAACCAAAAGCTCTTAATGTGGCAAATAAATAGGAGTGATCCACTCTATCAAAAGCTTTCTCCTGATCTAGGGACACGATTCCACAGTCGAAATTATAGTTTTTACATAAATCAATAACATCTCGTATCAGAAAAATATTGTCCATGATTGTCCGATCTAAATGTACGCAGTACGTTTGGTCTCTGTGGACAATCATCTCCAAAATGTTTTTGAGTCTGTTAGCCAAGGCCTTCGAAAGCACCTTATAATCCGTGCACAGGAGAGCAACGGGCCTACAGTTTTTGAGTAGGGCCAAATCTCCTTTCTTTGGCAGCAGGGAAATGACCGCTCGCTGACAGGAAACAGGAAGTGATCCTGTTCTCAGGCACTCCAAGAAGACTCCATGCAGGTCGGGACCAATGATGCTCCAGAACCTCCTTAGAAGATCATTGGAGAAACCATCAATACCTGGTGCTCGTCCTGCTGCCATCTGGTTTATGGCATCTGTCAGCTCCTGTAGAGTTAGCTCAGAGTCGAGGGCAGCTTTCTCCTCGAGGCTGAGCTGCGGTAGTCCCTGCAGCAGTTCCTCGCGGCACTCCATGCTGCAACTTTCTGCACCAAAAAGGTCGGTGTAGAAACCTGACGCATAGCTCCTCATCTCGCCCGGGCTGGTGGTTATTCTGCCCCCTGGGAGTTTAAGGCAGGTCAGCTGTCTCCTCTGCGCAACTGATCTCTCCAGATCGAAAAAAAAAGCAGTGGGCGCATCCATGTCTTTTAGATGAAGAAATCGAGACCTTACAAGAGCTCCCTTAACCCTCTCCTGCAGATATGAGCTCAATTTCAACTTTTTTTCTTTCAGTAACGTTTGATCAGTGGTGGTATCTGCAGCTAAGCCCTCCTCTATGTTTGTAATACTGGCCTCTAGTTCTTGAATGACTGCCTTAGATGTGGCAGTGGAGTGGGATGTGTATTGTTGGCAAAACACCCGAATTTGTGCCTTGCCTATCTCCCACCAGAGCTTTAAGGAGCTGAAATCTGTTTTTTTATTTTTCCACAGCTGCCAAAAGAGCTCAAAGGCTTGACAGAAGGCAGTGTCCTGCAACAGTTTGTTATTGAAACACCAGTAGGACTTTACCCTCTCCCCTGGTGAAATTACTAAGTCTATACTGACTAGATGATGGTCTGTGAAACCAACAGGGCTTATGCTGCTATGGCCCAGCCTGGATCTAAGGTTTTGTGATATAAGAAGCATGTCCAGTCTGGCTGCAGTCACCCTGTTATCTCTGACCCTCAACCATGAATACTGTCTGGCTTGTGGATGCTTGATCCTCCAAGTGTCAATCAGATCTTGATGTGCGATGAGACTATTTAGGGTCTGTGATGACTGGGGATGAGGTACTTCACTGGTCCGGTCCATAGTAAAGTCCAAAGTGCAGTTGAAATCTCCACCGATAATTAACTGATCCTGATGATAATTTTTCAGTTCATTTTCTAGTAAATTAAAAAAGCGGACTCTCTCTGAACCTTGATTGGGGGCATGTACATGTTCATGAAAACAAACACTGTACTTTCTATTTCTGCCCTAACTATTAACAGCCGCCCCTTTACTACTTCTGAGCTGGATATGATGGTAGCATTTATTGTTGTTGTGAACAGGACAGCTACTCCTGCAGTAAGGTTAGAGCCATGGCTAAGGGCATGAGGACCCCCCCACCATAAACCCCAGTCTACTTCATCCCTAGGTGTCGTATGTGTCTCTTGCAAAAATAACACGTTAATGTGTTTTTGAGCAGAGATCTCAGCTATGACTGCTCTTTTTTTACTGTCTCTTCCTCCATTGATGTTTAGCGACCCTGTTTTTAAGTTCCTCATAGAAAGATCAGAGCAGAGAAATGGACAGGAAAAATACAGGAGTCAGTGAAGAAGGAGAAACACCATGTGATCATTTTGGCATTACTCTGTCTTTCTCATGGTATTGGCTTTCGCATATCTCCTCATGGTTGTCATATGTTTTTAAGGCGGAAGCGTTTCTTCTCGTCCAGCTGATTGAACCCAAACTGTCTTTTCAAAACAGCCACAGATCTAATAAATTTATCACTGTCTTCAAAGTATTCCTCTGCTTTAACCGCCCTCCCGAAAGTTTCGTCCAGAAAGCTGTTAATTTCTTCTAGAGTGTATAGAGAAGTGTTTCTAGCAGGGGTCCCAACCGAGGATACACTATCTAAGTCTGAGTCGTCCTCCATGTCTTCACGTGATGCCTGACTGTATGACAGACTCTGTCCCTCAGTGGTGTTCACAATGTGATCTGTGGCTGTGGCGTCTGAGGAACCTGCTTCCTCAACATGTTCTTCTGTCTCTGAGATTGCGGCAGCTTCAGACTGAGAGGAGTTTCCTACATCCTCAGCCACACGTAGCTTCTTCGACTGACTCTGACCCTCTGAATGCTCGTTTCTAGGCTGTGAACCGGCCGCAGCACTCACAGTCTCATTCACGGATTCACCACCACTCATAGCTCTGACGCGAGCGGACTTTGCCGCTTCGGCGCTAGGCGCATCCTCCGCCCCTGCGCACGCGGCACCGGCAGCAGCTTGCGTGCCGCTGCCTTCACCTGCCGCTTCGTCGGGTCGCTGTTTGTGCGGACACGAGAAGCGTTTGTGTCCAACATCTCCACACTCAAAGCATTTAAGGCTCCCGGAGCTGGCGTACACCATGTAGTGACCGTCACCATACTTCACTCTGAAGGACACCTCCAGAGTGTTCGTGGGTGAATCTAACAACATGAAAGCCTGTCGCCTCAGGGACTGGACGTGCTTCAGTTTTGGGTCCTTACAACCTAAATTCAGCGTTCTGAAACCGCTAGAAAATGTTCCGAACCTGCGGAGCTCAGACTGTAGGAGCTCGTTGGGTATAAACGGCGGAACTCCGGAGACCGTGATCCGCGTTGAGGGAACCGACAGCGGGGAAACCTGCACGAAACCGTCCCTAATATACAAGCCACTTTCGATCAGCTGGTACACCTGGCGTTCTTCTTTTAAAAACACCACCACTGCTTTGTTCATCCTGGAGGCGAAAACTAAATTATCATGACCTACCTGTTCGCCGACAGCCAGCAGGACCTCCTCCACCCTAATGTCATTTTCCGGCGGGACTATCCTCACTCCCTGCCGGATCGACGGAGGAGGCGTCCCGGGGGACGCCATTCCTCCAGCGACCACCGGTAAAACCAGCGGTCTCTTGGTTGATACTCTAAACGATATTAAAGAGAAAGCTTACCTGTTCATGCAAAGATGAGATGAGAAAGTACAAGGAAGTATCCGTAAACAGACCGAAAACCCGTTCAAACTCCGCGCCACTCACACGTCCACCACCACCACTCACTCACACCGGAAACGGAAAGAGAAGAGAAGAGGAGAGG
>NC_061483.1:39688-50361 GCF_022539355.2 Hippoglossus stenolepis
TGTCTCTGAGGACACACACTGTCTCACTGACTCTGAGGACACACACTGACTCAATCAATCAATCAATCAAATTTTATTTGTATAGCCCATATTCACAAATCACAATTTGTCTCATAGGGCTTTAACATGGTGTGACATCCTCTGCCCTTAACCCTCAACAAGAGTCAGGAAAAACTACTAAAAAACCCTTTTAACAGGGTAAAGAAGGTAGAAACCTCAGAGAGACACATGTGAGGATCCCTCTCCCAGGACGGACAGAAGTGCAATGGATGTCAAGTGTAAAGGAGAACATCAAGATAAAGGTTTTAGCAGCATTGATTAGGTAAACATTTTGAAGTATAACTGAAGGTCAGTGAATTGGTGGATTAATGTCATTAATGGTCAAGTGTCTGAGGAGAAATACTATGTATCGAGCAGTCCTGCTGCAATCACAGTCCATGGTCAGCAGCCAGCAAGATCATGATCCACCATCAAGATCGGATGCCACTATAGTCCACAGTCATTGTCCACTGCCGCCATTAGGATCCATCATCAGCTGCCACCTCGGTCGTGGTCCACTACCAGTATCTGATGCCAACACGATAAAGGATCTGCCTTTGTTATCACGATCAGCCAGCACGATGCAGAATCCGCCATACTGGATCCACCATTACGACCTCTGATACGTGATCCACAGATCCTAATCCATGATGTGGCCACAGCCGCGGCCCTGGGTCTGCGGACAATAAGGCAAAGGGACTCCGGGGAAGAAGTCAAGTCAGTAACATGTATTGATGGGATATGAATTACTTTGATGTGATAAAGATTGAGAAGAGGAAGGAGAAGCTGGAAAGAGAAGCTCCGTGTGTCATGTGTCCCCCGACCTTCTAAACCTATAGCAGCCTAACTAAGAGCAGGTCTAGGACAAGCCTGGACCAGCTCTAACTATAAGTTATCAAAAAGGAAGGTTTTAAGCCTACTCTTAAACGTACAGATGGTGTCTGCCTCCCGAACTGAAAGTGGGAGATGATTCCACAGGAGAGGAGCTTGATAGCTGAAGCTCTGGCTCCTACTCTACTTTTAGAGACTTTAGGGACGACAAGTAAGCCTGAATTCTGGGAGCGCAGTGCTCTAGTGGGTTGGTAAGGTACTAACAGCTCTTTAAGATATAATGGTGCCATGTTGTTAAGGGCCTTGAAGGTGAGGAGGAGAATTTTAAATTCTATTCTAGATTTAACCGGAAGCCAGTGTAGCGAAGCTAATACTGGAGAAATGTGCTCTCTTTTCTTGGTTCTTGTCAGGACACGTGCTGCAGCATTTTGGACAAGCTGCAGAGTCTTTAACGACTTCCTGCTGGAGCCTGATAATAAGGAATTACAATAATCCAGTCTGGATGTAACAAAGGCGTGGATTAGTTTTTCTGCATCCTTTTGAGAAAGGACATGTCTGATTTTGGAGATATTACGCAAGTGAAAAAAGGCTGTCCTAGAAATTTGTTTTAAGTGAGAATTAAAGGATAAATCAGATCGAAGATCACTCCCAAGTTCCTGACTGTTTCATTGGAAGCAAGGGCAATGGCGTCTAGCGCAGCTATATCGTTAGATAATGTATCTCTAAGGTGTTTAGGGCCAAGTATTAGAACCTCTGTTTTATCTGAGTTTAATAAGAGAAAATTGCGTGATATCCAGGTTTTTATGTCCTTGAGACATGCTTGGAGTTTAGTTATTTGATTACTTTGTTCAGGTTTTATTGACAAGTATAACTGGGTGTCATCCGCATAGCAGTGGAAATTTACCGAGTGTGTCCTGATAATGTTTCCAAGTGGAAGCATATATAATGAGAATAAAATTGGGCCGAGCACAGAGCCTTGTGGAACACCATGGTTAACTTTGGTGCGCACAGATGACTCATCATTAATTTGCACGAATTGGGAGCGGTCTGAAAAATAGGATTTAAACCATTTTAGGGCGGTTCCTTTAATGCTAATTAACTGTTCTAGTCTCTGTAATAAAATATTATGGTCAATTGTGTCAAATGCTGCACTAAGATCTAACAGAACGAGGACAGACACAAACCCCTGATCTGAAGCTATTAGAAGATCATTAGTGACTTTTGCCAAGGCTGTCTCTGTGCTGTGATTGGCTCTAAACCCTGACTGAAAGTCTTCATATATATTATTTTCCTGGAGAAACTCACACAGCTGATTGGCTACAACTTTTTCTAGGATTTTAGACAGGAAGGGGAGATTAGATATCGGACGATAATTGGCTAAAACCTCACTGTCTCTGAGGACACTCACTGTCTCTGAGGACACACACTGTCTCACTGTCTCTGAGGACACACACTGTCTCTGAGGACACACACTGTCTCTGAGGAAACACACTGTCTCACTGTCTCTGAGGACACACACTGTCTCACTGACTCTGAGGACACACACTGACTCACTGTCTCTGCGGACACTCACTGTCTCTGAGGACACACACTGACTCACTGTCTCTGAGGACACACACTGTCTCACTGTCTCTGGGGACACACACTGTCTCACTGTCTCTGAGGACACACACTGTCTCTGAGGACACACACTGTCTCACTGACTCTGAGGACACACACTGTCTCTGAGGACACACACTGTCTCACTGTCTCTGAGGACACACACTGTCTCACTGACTCTGAGGACACACACTGTCTCTGAGGACACACACTGTCTCACTGACTCTGAGGACACACACTGTCTCTGAGGACACACACTGTCTCACTGTCTCTGAGGACACACACTGTCTCACTGTCTCTGAGGACACACACTGTCTCACTGACTCTGAGGACGCACACTATGTCACTGACTCTGAGGACACACACTGTCTCACTGACTCTGAGGACACACACTGTCTCTGAGGACACACACTGTCTCACTGTCTCTGAGGACACACACTGTGGTGGAAACCTCTGACATCACTCCTCAATAGAAACACATGGACCTATCTTCAGGAAGCTGACTGAGTGCATCTGGTGTTTTGGTGACAGGATGAGTCTGGAGAGATTGAGATGTTCTGGGTGAGTTAGAGATCAACTGAACCAACCAGACGTTGATTTAAACTTCCTTATCCGTCCCTTTAAGGAGAGTGTGCACCACACAACAGTGGAGAGTCACTGTGGTCAGTGGGCGGAGCTTCAATACGGGTTGATCTCCAACTTAACCTGGAGCAGGTTAGCCGTTCATCAGAAGTTACCATGGTGATTTACCTCGTTAAGAAGTGGACGAGCTTCAGAGGACTGAAAAAACTAAACCTGAAGTTAACCTGATAACCACAAATCCTGCTTGGTAGCACAGACCCTGGATCTGTGATACTGACTGTGTTTAGTAACATACTGATGAAAGCAGCGTGGACTGACTCCAACCATCTACTGACCTCAGAGTCTCCAGTCGACAGGTTGGACTCTGCTGTAGATCAAGCAGCTCCTTCACTCCTGAGTCCTGCAGGTCGTTGTATCTCAGATCCAGTTCTCTCAGATGAGAGGGGTTTGACCTCAGAGCTGAAGCCAGAGAAGAACAGCTGATCTCTGACAGACTGCAGCGACTCAACCTGGATAAAGAATAAAACTTAACTGTAAATTAAACTCAGTTCATGTGTGAAAATAACAAACACATATTCATGTGAGCACAGACTCATAACATGGAAGATAAATATGAAATCAGACATGTTGGACTAAAAACGAGTCCTGATTCAGTACAAATAGATTATTTGGACCCGGTCTCTGTCCTGCAGATCAGTTTAGGAAATCCAGAACTAAACTCAGTGTTTTAACAAGTAGCTGAATATTTAAAATGTCACAGATTAATTAATGAATGGATTCAAGTTATGTATGAAGAGGAATTATGTTAAATTAGAATTAAATGAGATCAATTGTGTATAAATGCTGTTTTATAGATATGAGATCTACAAAAGTCAGTCAGTGAACTGACCTCAGAGTCTCCAGTCGACAGGTTGGACTCTGTAGAAAACCACACAGCTCCTTCACTGCTGAGTCCTGCAGGTCGTTGTTTCTACTCAGATCCAGTTCTGTCAGATGAGAGGGGTTTGACCTCAGAGCTGAAGCCAGAGAAGAACAGCTGATCTCTGACAGACTGCAGCTCCTCAACCTGGATAAAGAAATATGAATATTAGAATGTGTCCTCCTGTTGTTGTGGATCGTCATCATGTCAACACAGACTCTCAACATGCTGCTGACCTCAGTCCAGTCTGTGACCTGAAGATAAATATCAGATCAGACATGTTGGACCATTGTTTCATTCATCAGCTTCTTCTCTGTGTTTGGTCACTGAGCAGGTTTGTGTAATTAAACACTGTTTAAAGTAGGGATGGCTCCTGACAGTCACTTCCTGTTTGTTTCTATACTTATCAACTGTCCAACGTGTTTCAATAAGAACGTGTCTTATTCTGAAAACCTGAGGAGGACGAGTGCTCGGCCTCAGTCCACATGTTATTTACTGACACTTTCTTAGTGATCAGGAGCAGGTGAGTGCAGGTGAATGGAGTTGATGAGGTGGACGTGACTGACAGGCTGGGTGAGGGACAGATGACTGAGGGACAGTGAGCAGAGCAGAACTGAGACAATTTAAATAAATAATGACCCAATAAGAAAGAAAGTCTGAAAAGTGAACAAGGATTTAAGGACCTCAGAGTCTCCAGTCGACAGTTTGGACTCTCCAGTCCAGAACACAGCAGCTTCACTCCTGAGTCCAGCAGCTTGTTGTCACTCAGATCCAGTTCTCTCAGATGTGAGGGGTCTGACTTCAGAGCTGAGGCCACGACTTCACAGTGAGTCTCTGAGAGTCCACAACCACAGAGTCTGTAATTAAAGACAATATCTGTTAGAATAAAATCAGAAAACACAACATTCATACAAAACGTGATCATGTGACCCTCACCCTGGTAAATCCCCTCTTTGCCTCATGAACATGTTAAAACCTCCTCAAGAGAATCCTTTCAGATTTGGTCCAAGCGTTCATTCAGACTGACAGAGGAACTCATTAGATTCAGGTGGTCAAAGGTCAAGGTCAAACACAACATGTTTTGTTAGTAGTGAAAGGTCAAGGTCAAGGTCACACAACATGTTCATGGCCTCTTGAAGTCTCAAGTCTGTCTTCAGGGGATTTCTTCACATTTTGACCAGTTGGACTCAAAGAGGAACTGATTAGATTTCAGTGGTCAAAGGTCAAAGGTTACAGTGACCTCATATTATTGTGAATGCAACATGTCAGGAACCTGGAGGGACGGACACTGCACTGGTTGGTGGTGGCGAACAAACGCAGGGTGGTAATTCTAGTTTGACCAGAAAGAAGAATAAACGATATTTCCAGTTCTGCTTCTTCAGTTTAAACCGTCAGTGATTCTCATCCTAAACACAGAGAAGCTGTGATTTATCTGATTAATCACCGTTTCTAAAAGCCTGAAAAATCCCCTTTATCTCTGTATATTGTTGTGGGAACAGAAAGATCAATGACAGAAGGTGGATTTATACATTTAACATTAGTTTTGTTATTGATGACAAGTCCAAATGATAGAGTTATTTAGATTGAAAAATAAAATAAAATCAAACTAAAACATACCACACCATAATTAAATGTGTCTGTCTCTTTGCTTTGCCTCTGAGCAAACATAGGATGATGTTATTTAGAACATTACATTTCTTTATAAAACTCAAAGAACCTATATCTTAAACAATCGGAGCTTCTTAGCTTTTGCTCTGTTTTTTTTTTAGCAAATACAGGATGGTTGAATAAAACTGTTTCCTTTTCTCTTTTAAATCAAACAAACAACCAAACCTTTACACAATTAAATGTGAAATCTGAATCTGAGCTCATCTGCAGAAGCAGTGTTGAGCCAGTTCACACTTAAAAAGAACCAGTTCCCAGTTCAGTTCATGCAGATGAACTGGTTCAGGTTCACAGTTCATGTTTTATTGGGATGATTCAGGTGACAGACGTCCGGTCGTGTGTTTGGTTCTGAGTCGATGGAGTCGGATCGTGTCTGCGTGTCGCTCATTCTAACACTGAGTCCTGACTGAGCGTCTCGTGTTGGACTGAAACTGTTGACGAGTCATTTCCATGATGTTTCAATGAGTCTGATAAACTGTGGAATCAAACCAACACTCAGTGACTTCCTGTGCTGATCAGGTCCTGAGAACTAGTGATGAGTGTGTATTAGTTCCAGTGAAGCCGAGTGGAGGAGGACACAGAAACTCCAGCTCGGTACAAACCAGCTGCAGCTCTGATCCTGAAGCAGCTGATCCCTGAGCAGCTGAGACCAGAGGAACTCTGTGTTTCACTTCTACAGAGTCACTGAGCGGCTGCTTCAGGTGCTGTGATCTCACTGCGTGTCTCTGAGCAAGTGGGTGGGGGGGGGGGTATGGGTTCATGGAGCGGCTCCTTCTGCGCATGCGTTAAAATAATTAACACGTTAATTCCACAAATTAATAATCCCGCGTTAACACGTTAATTTTGACAGCCCTTATATATATATAAATAAATATACGGCAAACTCCAGCACAGTGATCACTTGGATTTCACTGATCTAGTTGCTCTTGTAAATGAGAACAATGAGAATGTATATATACAAACCAAATGTATACATATATTTACGTATACATACGTATAAATACACACACACACACACACACACACACACACACAGAGAAAGGCTGCACTAACAGTGTTGACCACTGCAACACCATGCTGCCCCAAACAATGAGAACCATTTAACACTGAGTGGATTTGAAGAACGACTCATCTCCACTGATTGAACATGTTATTGATCATGTCTGGACTCACCGAGCCTTCCTGCAGTTCCTCACAGCTGGGATCAGTCTCCGTCGACCCCGGTAGGTTGTGTTGAACTTCTCCAGGTCCAACTCATCCAGAACCTCCTCTGACATCTGCAGCATGTAGGCCAGAGCTGAGCAGTGGATCCCAGAGAGTTTCTCCTTTGATCTGTTCTCTGACGTCAGGAACTGTTGCATCTGCTGATGAACTGAGTGGTCGTTCATCTCAGTCAGAGAGTGGAAGATGTTGATGCTTCTGTCAGGAGAAATGTAATCACTGTCCATCTCCTTCAGGTTGTTGATGACTCTCTGGATGATCTCTGGACTGTTCCCTGTCCGACCCAGCAGGCCTCCTAAGACTCTCTGGTTGGACTCCAGACTGAGGCCGTGAAGGAAGCGAACAAACAGGTCCAGATGACCATTTGTACTGGTGAGGGATTTCTCCATGGTTCTCTTCAGGAGGTCATCCAGGGAGAAGGTACTGTCTGTGTCCCCATATGTTCCCGAGAAGTTGTTGAGTTCTTCTGTGTTCCTCTCGGTGTAACAGTGGAACATGTAGACTGCAGCCAGAAACTCCTGAACGCTCAGATGAACAAAGCAGTAGACTGATTTCTGGAAGATCACACACTCTCTTCTGAAGATCTCAGTACAAACTCCTGAGTACACCGAGGCCTCGGTGACATTAAGACCACACCGCTCCAGGTCTTCTTGGTAGAACATGATGTTTCCTTCCTCCAGATGTTTAAGTGCCAGCCTCCCCAGCTTCAGGAGAACGTCCCTGTCAGCCTCCGTCAGCTGCTGTGGAGTCGTCTCATGTCCCTCACCGTACTTGTTGTTCTTCCTCTTTGTCTGAACCAGCAGGAAGTGTGAGTACAGGTCAGTCAGGGTCTTGGGCAGCTCTCCTCTCTGGTCTGTGGTCAACATGTGCTCCAGAACTGTAGCACTGATCCAGCAGAAGACTGGGATTTGACACATGATGTGGAGGCTCCTGGACGTCTTGATGTGTGAGATGATTCTGCTGCACAGCTCTTCATCACTGAATCTCCTCCTGAAGTACTCCTCCTTCTGGGCGTCAGTGAAGCCTCGTACTTCTGTGACCCTGTCAACACATGCAGGAGGGATCTGATTGGCCGCCGCAGGTCTGGAGGTTATCCAGACGAGAGCCGAGGGAAGCAGATTCCCCCGGATGAGGTTTGTCAGCAGCACGTTGACTGATGACCTCTGTGTGACATCAGACACAAGCTCCCTGTGGTTGAAGTCCAGAGAAAGTCTGCTTTCATCCAGGCCGTCAAAGATGAACAAAGGTTTACAGACAGCGAGCGTCTCTGCCGTGAGCTTCTGTAACGCTGGATGGAAAACACGGAGCAGCGTGAGAAGACTGTGCTGCTGGTCCTTCACCAGGTTCAGCTCCCTGAACGAAAGCACAGTCAGCAGACCCACATCTTGGTTTTCTAAACCCTCTGCCCAGTCCAGAGTGAACTTCTGCACCGAGAAGGTTTTTCCAACGCCAGCGACGCCGTTGGTCAGGACGACTCTGATGCTGCTCTGCTGGTCAGTTGAGGCTTTAAAGATGTCGTGGCACTTGATGGGAGCCGTGGAGGCTCTTCATCTGGAAGCCGTCTCCAGCTGCCTCACCTCATGTTGAGTATTAACCTCTTCACTCTGTCCCTCTGTGATGTAGAGCTCAGTGTAGATCCTGTTGAGGAGGGTTCTACTTCCTGTTTCATCACTTCCTTCAGTCACTTGTTCACATCTCCTCCTCACACTGAGCTTATGTTCATCTAAAACCTCCTGCAGACCACGATCTGCTGAAAGACAAGAAACAATGTCAGAGACAGAGAATCTGAGAATCTGCTGATTGTTTTCATCAGATACAGAAAAACTACAGAAAATAAAAGCTCTTTAACTTTGTGCTTTTCTAACGATGTTAAATGTTGATGCTGTATGAAGGAACAAAATAAAACCACATGTGCTGATGTCAGAAGTGAAGACATCAGCAGACACATGTACAGTGCTGCTCTGACCGGCTGTCTGAGCTCCAGCTCCTGTTCTGGATCTTTGTCCACACTGGGGACAGGAGGAGTCTCCTGAAGAACCAGACTGGTCCCAGTACGAGGTGATGCACTGTCTGCAGAACCAGTGTCCACAGCTGGTGGAGACTGGATCCTTCAGGACGTCCTGACACGAAGCACAGCAGGACGACTGCTCCTCCTCAGAAACATGACTCCTCCTCCTCTCACTGTGAAGACATTTCCTGATAACTCACATGTCCCAGTCACAGGTTGTCATTACTTCTGTCAAGGAGGTTTTGTTTTCACCCAGTATGTTTGTGTGTTGGTTGGTTCGTTAGTGGGATTATAAAAAACGACAGATTACCAAGGGTTGTGGTCTGTGAACCAGATCGGGGGATTTGTGTGGAATTTGGTGCAGATCCAAATCAAAACGAGTCTCTAGTGAATCTCAAAGTGGTTTCATAAGGAGCGTGTTGGTTCTTGGTGGAGGTCTGAGCTCTTTGAGTGATTCTGAGAGATTAGTCACCAACTTCAATGAAGCTGTGTCCTAATGCAGGGGCCACACTAGAGGAAACTAAATCCTCTTCAGAGCAGGTCACAGTAGAAACAGTCTCTTACTCTGTGTGTGAGGGTCCAGGTTCATTACTGAAGAGTGGAGGCTGTTCCATGGACCAGTCACTCTTCAGAGACAGACAGCTGGACCCTGGAGACTCTGCTCTCAGTCTGTGGTCCTGACCTCTGCAAACACAAACATGTTTTTATTCAGAACACATCATTCACTGGTTCATTCTCTGAGGATTCAGTTTGGAGGTTCACATGTTTGGAGCAGGTCTCTTACTTTGTGTGTGAGGGTCCAGGTCCATTACTGAAGACTGGAGGCTGTTCCATGGACCAGTCACTCTTCAGAGACACACAGCTGAACACTGGAGACTCTGCTCTGTCCTCCTCTTCCTCCTCATAACCACTCATCTTCAGTCTGAGAGGAAAAACACTGTGAGCTCAAACACACACAATGAAGCCAGGTACATAAACTCAGTGTTTCTTCAAATCTAACAGAGTCAACCCTCCTACACTGTGTCCCTGTTGTCACGGTAACCTGAGACAGTTGTAGGTTTAATGTGTTGGACTCATCCTGAATCTTCTTCTCTCTAAAGTCCACGAGTAGAAAAACTGACTCAGAGTCAGTGACAGTAAAATAATATGAATGAATAATATAAATGTTGCTGAACACTCACCAGCCTCAGACTTCACGTCTCCTCCGTCTGCTCGTTACAGTTAGAACAAGTCTGAACACTTTCACTTTCACTGGCTGCTCCATCCGCTCTGCAGTTACTGGAAATCACATGACTCTGTGTGTGAGAGAGAGAGAGGGGGAGAGAGAGACAGAGAGAGGGTGAGAGAGGGGGAGAGAGACAGAGAGGGTGAGAGAGAGAGAGAGAGAGAGAGGGAGAGAGAGAGAGAGAGAGAGAGAGAGAGAGAGAGAGAGAGAGAGAGAGGGAGAGAGGGAGAGAGAGAGAGAGAGAGGGAGGGAGAGAGAGAGGGGGAGAGAGAGAGAGAGAGAGAGAGAGAGAGAGAGAGAGAGAGAGAGAGAGAGAGAGAAAGAGAGAGAGAGAGAAAGAGAGACAGAGAGAGAGAGAGAGAGGGAGAGAGAGAGAGAGAGAGAGAGACAGAGAGAGGGAGAGAGAGAGAGAGAGAGAGAGAGAGAGAGAGAGAGAGAGAGAGGAGGGAGAGAGAGGGAGAGAGAGAGAGAGAGAGAGAGAGAGAGAGAGAGAGGGAGAGAGAGAGAGAGAGAGAGGAGAGAGAGAGAGACAGAGAGAGGGTGAGAGAGGGGGAGAGAGACAGAGAGGGTGAGAGAGAGAGAGA
>NC_061483.1:50461-55461 GCF_022539355.2 Hippoglossus stenolepis
TGTCTCTGAGGACACACACTGACTCACTGTCTCTGAGGACACTCACTGTCTCTGAGGACACACACTGTCTCACTGTCTCTGAGGACACACACTGTCTCTGAGGACACACACTGTCTCTGAGGAAACACACTGTCTCACTGTCTCTGAGGACACACACTGTCTCACTGACTCTGAGGACACACACTGACTCACTGTCTCTGAGGACACTCACTGTCTCTGAGGACACACACTGACTCACTGTCTCTGAGGACACACACTGTCTCACTGTCTCTGAGGACACACACTGTCTCACTGACTCTGAGGACACACACTGTCTCTGAGGACACACACTGTCTCACTGACTCTGAGGACACACACTGTCTCTGAGGACACACACTGTCTCACTGTCTCTGAGGACACACACTGTCTCACTGACTCTGAGGACACACACTGTCTCTGAGGACACACACTGTCTCACTGACTCTGAGGACACACACTGTCTCTGAGGACACACACTGTCTCACTGTCTCTGAGGACACACACTGTCTCACTGTCTCTGAGGACACACACTGTCTCACTGTCTCTGAGGACACACACTGTCTCAATGACTCTGAGGACGCACACTATGTCACTGACTCTGAGGGGACACACTGTCTCACTGTCTCTGAGGACACACACTGTCTCTGAGGACACACTGTCTCACTGTCTCTGAGGACACACACTGTCTCACTGTCTCTGAGGACACACACTGTCTCACTGTCTCTGAGGACACACTGTGGTGGACACCTCTGACATCACTCCTCAATAGAAACACATGGACCTATCTTCAGGAAGCTGACTGAGTGCATCTGGTGTTTTGGTGACAGGATGAGTCTGGAGAGATTGAGATGTTCTGGGTGAGTTAGAGATCAACTGAACCAACCAGACGTTGATTTAAACTTCCCTTATCCGTCCCTTTAAGGAGAGTGTGCACCACACAACAGTGGAGAGTCACTGTGGTCAGTGGGCGGAGCTTCATACGGGTTGATCTCCAACTTAACCTGGAGCAGGTTAGCCGCTCATCAGAAGTTACCGTGGTGATTTACCTCGTTAAGAAGTGGACGAGCTTCATAGGACTGAAAAACTAAACCTGAAGTTAACCTGATAACCACAAATCCTGCTTGGTAGCACAGACCCTGGATCTGTGATACTGACTGTGTTTAGTAACATACTGATGAAAGCAGCGTGGACTGTCTCCAACCATCTACTGACCTCAGAGTCTCCAGTCGACAGGTTGGACTCTGCTTTAGATCAAGCAGCTCCTTCACTCCTGAGTCCTGCAGGTGGTTGAAGCTCAGATCCAGTTCTCTCAGATGAGAGGGGTTTGACCTCAGAGCTGAAGCCAGAGAAGAACAGCTGATCTCTGACAGTCTGCAGTACTTCAACCTGGATAAAGAATAAAACTTAACTGTGAATTAAACTGAGTTCATGTGTGAAAATAACAGACACATATTCATGTCAGCACAGACTCATAACATGGAAGATAAATATGAAATCAGACATGTTGGACTAAAAAGAGTCCTGATTCAGTACAAATAGATTATTTGGACCCGGTCTCTGTCCTGCAGATCAGTTTAGGAAATCCAGAACTAAACTCAGTGTTTTAACAAGTAGCTGAATATTTAAAATGTCACAGATTAATTAATGAATGGATTCAAGTTATGTATGAAGAGGAATTATGTTAACTTAGAATTAAATGAGATCAATTGTGTATAAATGCTGTTTTATAGATATGAGATCTACAAAAGTCAGTCAGTGAACTGACCTCAGAGTCTCCAGTCGACAGGTTGGACTCTGTAGAAAACCACACAGCTCCTTCACTGCTGAGTCCTGCAGGTCGTTTCTACTAAGATCCAGTCCTCTCAGATGAGAGGGGTTTGACCTCAGAGCTGAAGCCAGAGAAGAACAGCTGATCTCTGACAGTCTGCAGCTCCTCAACCTGGATAAAGAAATATGAATATTAGAATGTGTCCTCCTGTTGTTGTGGATCGTCATCATGTCAACACAGACTCTCAACATGCTGCTGACCTCAGTCCAGTCTGTGACCTGAAGATAAATATCAGATCAGACATGTTGGACCATTGTTTCATTCATCTCCTTCTTCTCTGTGTTTGGTCACTGAGCAGGTTTGTGTAATTAAACACTGTTTAAAGTAGGGATGGCTCCTGACAGTCACTTCCTGTTTGTTTCTATACTTATCAACTGTCCAACGTGTTTCAATAAGAATGTGTCTTATTCTGAAAACCTGAGGAGGACGAGTGCTCGGCCTCAGTCCACATGTTATTTACTGACACTTTCTTAGTGATCAGGAGCAGGTGAGTGCAGGTGAATGGAGTTGATGAGGTGGACGTGACTGACAGGCTGGGTGAGGGACAGATGACTGAGGGACAGTGAGCAGAGCAGAACTGAGACAATTTAAATAAATAATGACCCAATAAGAAAGAAAGTTGGAAAAGTGAAGAAGGATTTAAGGACCTCAGAGTCTCCAGTCGACAGTTTGGACTCTCCAGTCCAGAACACAGCAGCTTCACTCCTGAGTCCAGCAGCTTGTTGTCACTCAGATCCAGTTCTCTCAGATGTGAGGGTCTGACTTCAGAGCTGAGGCCACGACTTCACAGTGAGTCTCTGAGAGTCCACAACCACAGAGTCTGTAATTAAAGACAATATCTGTTAGAATAAAATCAGAAAACACAACATTCATACAAAACGTGATCATGTGACCCTCACCCTGGTAAATCCCCTCTTTGCCTCATGAACATGTTAAAACCTCCTCAAGAGAATCCTTTCAGATTTGGTCCAAGCGTTCATTCAGACTGACAGAGGAACTCATTAGATTCAGGTGGTCAAAGGTCAAAGGTCAAGGTCACACAACATGTTCATGGCCTCTTGAAGTCTCAAGTCTGTCTTTAGGGGATTTCTTCACATTTTGACCAGTTGGACTCAAAGAGGAACTGATTAGATTTCAGTGGTCAAAGGTCAAAGGTTACAGTGACCTCATATTATTGTGAATGCAACATGTCAGGAACCTGGAGGGACGGACACTGCACTGGTTGGTGGTGGCGAACAAACGCAGGGTGGGAATTCAGTTTGACCAGAAAGAAGAATAAACGATATTTCCAGTTCTGCTTCTTCAGTTTAAACCGTCAGTGATTCTCATCCTAAACACAGAGAAGCTGTGATTTATCTGATTAATCACCGTTTCTAAAAGCCTGAAAAATCCCCTTTATCTCTGTATATTGTTGTGGGAACAGAAAGATCAATGACAGAAGGTGGATTTATACATTTAACATTAGTTTTGTTATTGATGACAAGTCCAAATGATAGAGTTATTTAGATTGAAAAATAAAATAAAATCAAACTAAAACATACCACACCATAATTAAATGTGTCTGTCTCTTTGCTTTGCCTCTGAGCAAACATAGGATGATGTTATTTAGAACATTACATTTCTTTATAAAACTCAAAGAACCTTTATCTTAAACAATCGGGGCTTCTTAGCTTTTGCTCTGTTTTTTTAGCAAATACAGGATGGTTGAATAAAACTGTTTTCTTTTCTTTTTTAAATCAAACAAACAACCAAACCTTTACACAATTAAATGTGAAATCTGAATCTGAGCTCATCTGCAGAAGCAGTGTTGAGCCAGTTCACACTTAAAAGAACGAGTTCCCAGTTCAGTTCATGCAGATGAACTGGTTCAGGTTCACAGTTCATGTTTTATTGGGATGATTCAGGTGACAGACGTCGGGCCGTGTTTGGTTCTGAGTCGATGGAGTCGGATCGTGTCTGCGTGTCGCTCATTCTAACACTGAGTCCTGACTGAGGCTCTCGTGTTGGACTGAACATGTTGACGAGTCATTTCCATGATGTTTCAATGAGTCTGATAAACTGGAATCAAACCAACACTCAGTGACTTCCTGTGCTGATCAGGTCCTGAGAACTAGTGATGAGTGTGTATTAGTTCCAGTGAAGCCGAGTGGAGGAGGACACAGAAACTCCAGCTCGGTACAAACCAGCTTCTGCTCTGATCCTGAAGCAGCTGATCCCTGAGCAGCTGAGACCAGAGGAACTCTGTGTTTCACTTCTACAGAGTCACTGAGCGGCTGCTTCAGGTGCTGTGATCTCACTGCGTGTCTCTGAGCAAGTGGGTGGGGGGTATGGGTTCATGGAGCGGTCCTTCTGCATGCGTTAAAATAATTAACACGTTAATTCCACAAATTAATAATCCCGCGCTAACACGTTAATTTTGACAGCCCTTATATATATATAAATAAATATACGGCAAACTCCAGCACAGTGATCACTTGGATTTCACTGATCTAGTTGCTCTTGTAAATGAGAACAATGAGAATGTATATATACAAACCAAATGTATACATATATTTACGTATACATACGTATAAATACACACACACACACACACACACACAGAGAAAGGCTGCACTAACAGTGTTGACCACTGCAACACCATGCTGCCCCAAACAATGAGAACCATTTAACACTGAGTGGATTTGAAGAACGACTCATCTCCACTGATTGAACATGTTATTGATCATGTCTGGACTCACCGAGCCTTCCTGCAGTTCCTCACAGCTGGGATCAGTCTCCGTCGACCCGGTAGGTTGTGTTGAACTTCTCCAGGTCCAACTCATCCAGAACCTCCTCTGACATCTGCAGCATGTAGGCCAGAGCTGAGCAGTGGATCCCAGAGAGTTTCTCCTTTGATCTGTTCTCTGACGTCAGGAACTGTTGCATCTGCTGATGAACTGAGTGGTCGCTCATCTCAGTCAGAGAGTGGAAGATGTTGATGCTTCTGTCAGGAGAAATGTCATCACTGTCCATCTCCTTCAGGTTGTTGATGACTCTCTGGATGATCTCTGGATTGTTCCCTGTCCGACCCAGCAGGCCTCCTAAGACTCTCTGGTTGGACTCCAGACTGAGGCCGTGAAGGAAGCGAACAAACAGGTCCAGATGACCATTTGTA
>NC_061483.1:61433-64488 GCF_022539355.2 Hippoglossus stenolepis
GGTAATTTTGGTTATAGTTATTAATTTAATTGTTAATCAGAGTTCCAAATTTGTAGTTAGTACTTTCATGAGACTTAATCAATAAATTGGTTATCTTTTCCCTTCCTTTGAAGGGTGGTGCCCCGAGGTAACTTTAATCAATTAAAGTTATTATTTAATATTCATATTTTTAATGTTAATATTGAATATTTTTTCTGATAACCAAATTTATTGAATGCCCAAAGGCACACCATGTAATGGTGTGACGTTTAATGTATCAATTGCACAACACATGTCAGGTTTACAAAAGCCTTCATTCAATGTTTAAGTACACGTTGACATCATTCAGCCTCCTGGGCTCAGTGGAATGTTCTGAGCATGAACAGGTTTAGTGTTTTGCATATACCTGAAATATTAGATAAGGCAGTTTTCCAATGAAATGGCTCAATAAAGGTTTATTAAATGTAAACTCAACGTACAACACAAACAACTTTTTAATTTCATTCCCATTCAAAAAGATCTTGTTTCTGATATTTATGAGTGTGGTTCAGATCCCAATAAAATCTTGATCTGTGGAATTTAAATGTGGTTTCTTGAGGAGGCCCCGGCGGACAGATGAACTCTGCATGATGTTCAAGTTCATTTCTTTCCTAAGTTGAGTACAGTTCCCCTACATTCTCCTACATGTTGTCCACAGAAGTTCAGCGCAGGTGACCTGAAGGTGGCACTACACTTATACGTAGTTACAATTTTATTTTTAAAGTTAAGTTTCACTAATCAGGATTGATCATATATATATTTTACATTTTAATTATTATATGTAAAACGATGATATGTAATGTACAAGTAGCCATAATGGTTGATGAACTCCACTAAACTTAAAGGGTTGTTGGTGTTTTCCAACATCAAAAGATACGTCTCTAAAAGATTCTACCTTCTTTCATTGCCAAAGCAAACCAAAGAGCTCATTTTGGCATTCCAGAAGATCAAAGGCGGCTGACATACCATCATAAGTGTGTCAGGACCAGGAACAGTTGTGTAACCATCGGGTTTCAACTCCGACTGTTATAATGAAACAATAAGAGACATAAATAATGAGCAGTAATTATTATTAATTATACTAACAATAATAATAATAACTATAATGATGACGATGATGATAATGACAACAATAATTAAGATTAAGATTAAGAAGTCCTTTATTAGTCCTGCAATGGGGACATTTGCAATAATAATAATCATCATCATCATAATCATAATGATGATAATAGTTTGATGTAGAACCTATGGTCTGATCTCTTACCTTTGCTTATTGAGATGCTTCTTGATTTTGATGTACGTTTGAAGGTCTTCTGCACAATTTAGGTTTCCAACTACCAGTAGATTATAGCAGGTGTTAGTGGCCACCAGCGGATGTTAGGGCTACCACATAGTTGTCTATGGTATTGCTGAAAGTGTGACACCCACTTGACCACTGAGCCAACAGCTTATAGTCTGAGACTATTTATAAATTTCCTGTTGCAACATATTCTTGTCACACAATGCTCATAAAGAAGCGATGGGTGAACGAGTCCAATCCATGTGACGCTATGAGCCTGGGGCAAATAGAGTCTAATCATGTGAGAAGCTTGAGTGAACACATCTGAACATCTGCCACTCCCACAGGATTTCAGAACACACTTGATCAGAGTGACACATACTAGATTGAATGCCGGTCACACCCTTTAAATTTCTGAACAAAGGGTATTGTTTTAGAGGATTAAGAAGAAATGCAATCACAGAACATCCCATAAACATCTACTAAACTTAATAAATAAAGCTTATTAAATGTTTTAATGAGCTTCAAAAGACCCAAACCTCTGGATTCCATTTTGTTTCCCAATAGAAATACAGTTGCTCTATTCTTACATGAGTACACACGTGAGTATACTGTAGATGAGTTGGTCCACACACTGAACTGAAACTTCATTGGGATCTCAAACCCACTCCTGTAAAGTTCTGTGACTTTGTCTGGACTAGTTTCTGTGAATACACCTGCATCCATGTACTATGCTCTGTGCTCATTCTATACACGTTACAATAGGTGGCTGTGTGGGGTGAGCCCACCTGCAGGTGTTAGAATTGAACTCACCGAGAGACAATGTATGACAATGTTTGATAGTGTACGATTATGTATAGTTATGTATTATTAAACAGAAATTGCCACCACAGAACAGTTTTAGATCTGGGAAGAAATCTTCTTCTTTAACCAGTCTTGTGTCCTGAGTGTCGTGTAGAAAGGTCCGGATCCTAGTGAAGGAGTAAAGACTCTCTTCATCCACCTGCAGGTTCTGATGGTGTTCATCAAACTGTCCTCTGACTGAGAGGAAGAACACGGTGGGTTTATCTTTGACACTTTGTTTGCTTGTTCACTGTTTGATTTGTTTTCTGGGGTTTTTCTTTTGGTTGACAGTTTGAAAAAATCTTCCTCAATCATGAAATCTTCTTCATCAGTGAGCACTGACTCCGCCTCTCTAGTGGCTGTGTGACTATCTCTGACCTCGTTTTCCTGCTGGTTGTCCTCACTGTTCTCCTCCTGTGAACCTTGTGTGTCGCTCTGTGGCTCCATCGGAACAGAGGCCTCACCACCACCCGAGGCAGGGGGGGGCCCGATGCGGAAGCAGCGGAACCACCACCGGCCGAGATTTTACAAATCTATTCTGTTTAGTGACCGTGTCAAAGTCTCGTGGCTCAACAAGCAGCCCGGCCGATCAGCTGCTCCGACCTTACGCTTCCCGTAACTGAAAATAAATAGATTGATTGATTGAGGTATCTCTGTTTCTCTCAGATGTGTCTTAGATATTCAGGTGAACGGAGCCATCAGATTACATTCAACAATCACATGTCAGGTTTACAAAAGCCTTCATTAAATGTCTAAGTACACATTGTCATTATCAAGCCAACTGGGCTCAGTGGAATGTTCTGAGCATGAACTTCCTCCTAGATACTAGACACTCACTGTAAGTACACACCCACTGTGTTTGTTAAGCACAGCTTTGTTACCTGAAACTGGAGATTACTGGTATTTTACACTTTA
>NC_061483.1:64588-65158 GCF_022539355.2 Hippoglossus stenolepis
CCGGCCGTAGTTACTGACCTTAGTTACCGGCCGTAGTTACCAGCCTTAGATACTGGCCGTAGTTACCAGGATTAGTTACCGGCCGTAGTTCCAGAGCAACCACCTGGAAGCACAGTGTTCATTGTGATCTTTCCCCGCAGGTGGACCTTCACACCAAGTCAATCTTCACGAGATGCAACCACCTGTCGTGGAGCTGCTCCGGGAGAAACTGTCTCAATGTCGCTAGACGTCCGTCGGGTGTGATTGACAGGAACACCAACACGCCAGTAAACACTTGTGAGACTGAAACAGTTTTCACGACTAATGTTAGCAGTGACAAACCTTTTCAGATGAGGTGAGTCTTTTTCAGGCTACTTAACTTTCACTTGCTGCTTAGTAGGACTAAGTTAAAACTGGTTTTATTTCCAGTAAAATGATCTGCAATGGACTTGTTTGTTGTTTCTGTCCCTTGTACTGTTTATGTGTTTGGGACCCCCTCGAAGTCAGGGTGATACATCTCAAAGAGTTAATGCCATGACAATACATTTCAAAGTATAAAAACTTATTGAATTTTGTCCCTGAGTTGTTTTG
>NC_061483.1:65258-74899 GCF_022539355.2 Hippoglossus stenolepis
TCGCCACACCCATTTATGTATTTGGTATTAATACATATATACATTCTCATTGTTCTCATGTACATATGAGAACAACTAGATCAGATGTGGAGAGTGAAAATAGATGAACTCCAGAAAATATCTGGACACAATTTTATGGATATTTCCAGAGTTCATGTTTGAAAACACACTGAGCGTGATTTGGACACTGATTCACATCCTGGACAAACGTCGGGCTCTTTGCTCGCTCACCTTCCTTTGAGCCGACCGAGTTGAAGTAACCGGCTGAAAGTCACAGAACGTGTTTTCAGAATCGTACGTTACAGCAGTGGTCACCAACCTGTCGAGAGTCTTCACTGTGGATCCCAGTAAAGCTCTGGACTCACTGGCTGAGGAGTGAGAGACATCGACCTGCAGACCCAGGTACATAAAAAAAAATATATATATATATATATATATATATGTATATAAAAACATAAATCTAAAACAGCTATACTATATAACAACACTATATATGTAGGTTTTTAACTTTATACTGATTTTGTGTGAGTTTTAAAGTGAATATAAAGTTGAAGAGCTTGTGTTTGACCTTCATTTGGGCACAAAGCCATAGAACTGGGTGGAGGTACAGAGTGCTGCTTAAAGCTGCTGACTGATGTGCTCTCAGTGTTACTGTCTATAAAGATCTGTAATTCATTTCCAGCCTTTATGACATTAACACTAGATGTTGAGTTTCCTTCTCCTAGTGGCAGGGTGTTGAAGGACACGTGAACTTCATGAACTTGTATTAATTCACTTTAATGTAGTTGATTTATCAAAAATACTTTTTTATTCAATGTTTGTTTATGGCTTTGCATGTTTATTGGTGGATTCACGAATGACATAAACCAGTATTACATGAAAGAGCACTGTAGTATTGTACTTGTACAATAGTACATCTCCTACATACTCTGAGTACACACACACACACGCACGCACGCACGCACACACACACACACACACACACACACACACACACACACACACACACACACACACACACACACACACACACACACAGAGTCACGTGGTTTCCAGTAAATGCAGAGAGGAGCAGCAGCCAGTGAAAGTGAAAGTGTTCAGACTTTGTTTTAACTGTAACGAGCAGACGGAGGAAACGTGAAGTCTGAGGCTGGTGAGTGTTCAGCAACATTCATATTATTCATTCATATTATTTTACTGTCACTGACTCTGAGTCAGTTTTCTACACGTGGACTTTAGAGAGAAGAAGATTCAGGAGGAACTTCTGTCAGTCAATCAACAGTTTGACTCAACGCTGTGATCGGCTGAGTCCAACACATTAAACCTACAACTGTCTCAGGTTACCGTGACAACAGGGACACAGTGTAGGAGGGTTGACTCTGTTGTATTTGAAGAAACACTGAGTTTATGTACCTGGCTTCATTGTGTGTGTTTGAGCTCACAGTGTTTTTCCTTTCAGACTGAAGATGAGTGTTTATGAGGAGGAAGAGGAGGACAGAGCAGAGTCTCCAGGGTTCAGCTGTGTGTCTCTGAAGAGTGACCGGTCCATGAATTATCCTCTAAACTTCAGTAATGAACCTGGACCCTCACACACAGAGTAAGAGACTGTTTCTACTGTGACCTGCTCTGAAGAGGATTTAGTTTCCTCTAGTGTGGCCCCTGCATTAGGACACAGCTTCATTGAAGTTGGTGACTAATCTCTCAGAATCACTCAAAGAGCTCAGACCTCCACCAAGAACCAACACGCTCCTTATGAAACCACTTTGAGATTCACTAGAGACTCATTTTTTTTTGGATCTGCACCAAATTCCACACACTGGTAAACATCAGTCCTCTGAACATGTCTGTGAAAGAAGAACCCCCGATCTGGTTCACAGACCACAACCTTCCACCAAGTTTACTGGTAATCTGTTCAGTGTTTTTTATAATCCCACTAACGAACCAACCAACACACAAACATACTGGGTGAAAACAAAACCTCCTTGACAGAAGTAATGACAACCTGTGACTGTGACATGTGACTTATCAGGAAATGTCTTCACAGAGAGAGGAAGAGGAGTCATGTTTCTGAGGAGGAGCAGTCGTCCTGCTGTGCTTCGTGTCAGGACGTCCTGAAGGATCCAGTCTCCACCAGCTGTGGACACTGGTTCTGCAGACAGTGCATCACCTCATACTGGGACCAGTCTGGTTCTTCAGGAGACTCCTCCTGTCCCCAGTGTGGACAAAGATCCAGAACAGGAGCTGGAGCTCAGACAGCCGGTCAGAGCAGCACTGTACATGTGTCTGCTGATGTCTTCACTTCTGACAACAGCACATGTGGTTTTATTTTGTTCCTTCATACAGCATCAACATTTAACATCGTTATAAAAGCACAAAGTTAAAAAGCTTTTATTTTCTGTAGTTTTTCTGTATCTGATGAAAACAATCAGCAGATTCTCAGATTCTCTGTCTCTGACATTGTTTCTTGTCTTTCAGCAGATCGTGGTCTGCAGGAGGTTTTAGATGAACATAAGCTCAGTCTGAGGAGGAGATGTGAACATGTGACTGAAGGAAGTGATGAAACAGGAAGTAGAACCCTCCTCAACAGGATCTACACTGAGCTCTACATCACAGAGGGACAGAGTGAAGAGGTTAATACTCAACATGAGGTGAGGCAGCTTGAGACGGCTTCCAAGATGAAGAGCCTCCACGACACTCCCATCAAGTGCCACGACATCTTTAAAGCCTCAACTGACCAGCAGAGCAGCATCAGAGTCGTCCTGACCAACGGCGTCGCTGGCGTTGGAAAAACCTTCTCGGTGCAGAAGTTCACTCTGGACTGGGCAGAGGGTTTAGAAAACCAAGATGTGGGTCTGCTGACTGTGCTTTCGTTCAGGGAGCTGAACCTGGTGAAAGACCAGCAGCACAGTCTTCTCACGCTGCTCCGTGTTTTCCATCCAGCGTTACAGAAGCTCACGGCAGAGACGCTCGCTGTCTGTAAACCTTTGTTCATCTTTGACGGCCTGGATGAAAGCAGACCTTCTCTGGACTTCAACCACAGGGAGCTTGTTTCTGATGTCACACAGAGGTCATCAGTCAATGTGCTGCTGACAAACCTCATCCAGGGGAATCTGCTTCCCTCGGCTCTCGTCTGGATAACCTCCAGACCTGCGGCGGCCAATCAGATCCCTCCTACATGTGTTGACAGGGTCACTGAAGTACGAGGCTTCACTGACGCCCAGAAGGAGGAGTACTTCAGGAGGAGATTCAGTGATGAAGAGCTGTGCAGCAGAATCATCTCACACATCAAGACGTCCAGGAGCCTCCACATCATGTGTCAAATCCCAGTCTTCTGCTGGATCAGTGCTACAGTTCTGGAGCACATGTTGACCACAGACCAGAGAGGAGAGCTGCCCAAGACCCTGACTGACCTGTACTCACACTTCCTGCTGGTTCAGACAAAGAGGAAGAACAACAAGTACGGTGAGGGACATGAGACGACTCCACAGCAGCTGACGGAGGCTGACAGGGACGTTCTACTGAAGCTGGTGAGGCTGGCGCTTAAACATCTGGAGGAAGGAAACATCATGTTCTACCAAGAAGACCTGGAGCGGTGTGATCTTAATGTCACAGAGGCCTCAGTGTACTCAGGAGTTTGTACTGAGATCTTCAGAAGAGAGTGTGTGATCTTCCAGAAATCAGTCTACTGCTTTGTTCATCTGAGCGTTCAGGAGTTTCTGGCTGCAGTCTACATGTTCCACTGTTACACCAAGAGGAACACAGAAGAACTCAACAACTTCTTGGGAACATATGGGAACACAGACAGTACCTCCTCCCTGGATGACCTCCTGAAGAGAACCATGAAGAAATCCCTCACCAGTACAAATGGTCATCTGGACCTGTTTGTTCGCTTCCTTCACGGCCTCAGTCTGGAGTCCAACCAGAGAGTCTTAGGAGGCCTGCTGGGTTGGACAGGGAACAATCCAGAGATCATCCAGAGAGTCATCAACAACCTGAAGAAGATGAATAGTGATAACATTTCTCCTGACAGAAGCATCAACATCTTCCACTGTCTGACTGAGATGAACGACCACTCAGTTCATCAGCAGATGCAACAGTTCCTGACGTCAGAGAACAGATCAAAGGAGAAACTCTCTGGGATCCACTGCTCAGCTCTGGCCTACATGCTGCAGATGTCAGAGGAGGTTCTGGATGAGTTGGACCTGAATAAGTTC
This sequence comes from Hippoglossus stenolepis, assembly GCF_022539355.2. NCBI lineage: Eukaryota > Metazoa > Chordata > Actinopteri > Pleuronectiformes > Pleuronectidae > Hippoglossus > Hippoglossus stenolepis. The sequence continues at coordinate 69,473 of NC_061483.1, forward strand.
AACACATCATACCAGGGTCGACAGAGACTGATCCCAGCTGTGAGGAACTGCAGGAAGGCTCGGTGAGTCCAGACATGATCAATAACATGTTCAATCAGTGGAGATGAGTCGTTCTTCAAATACACTGATTCTCATTGTTTGGGGCAGCATGGTGTTGCAGTGGTCAACACTGTTAGTGCAGCCTTTCTGTGAGGAGGAGGTTCTCCTGGTGTCTGCAGGGTTTTCTCTGGGTTCTCCAGCTTCCTCCACACACCCATTTATGTATTTGGTATTAATACATATATACATTCTCATTGTTCTCATGTACATATGAGAACAACTAGATCAGATGTGGAGAGTGAAATCCAATGTGATCACTGTTCAGGAGTTTGAGGGTTCAATATATATATATATACCTGTATATATATATATGTGTATAATATATATATATATACACACATGTGTAAAGGTTTTTCGGAGCAAACAGCTAGCATAGTGGGAGGAGACGATCACGAAATAAGTGTTTAGGTAGTGTTTAGTAATTTGTTTTATACTAAAGAAAATACCTGAATATATGTTAAATAATGTTCTTTTAGCCTGATACTCAAAACAAACCTCATTTTACTAAAGTAATGTAACAGTAGGCACAGGTCTGAGAAAGGAGGATTGAAATGTGACGAGATTTCATATTTACTGATACTAAATGTGGTAAGTACTGTTTATTAGTGACTACCCTAACAAACACTACAGATCCATTTGTTAGGTTGACTGTTATATGTTTAGGATGAGAATTATTTAAAAATATATATATATATATTTTTAAATAATTATATTAATTTCATTCCTGCTTGATGAAACTGTTATATGTTTATATGCATTTAGAAACGGTGATTAATCAGATAAATCACAGCTTCTCTGTGTTTAGGATGAGAATCACTGACTGTTCCTTTAAACTGAAGAAGCAGAACTAGAAATATCGTTTATTCTTCTTTCTGGTCAAACTAGAATTACCACCCTGCGTTTGTACGCCACCACCAACCAGTGCAGTGTCCGTCCCTCCAGGTTCCTGACATGTTGCATTCACAATAATATGAGGTCACTGTAACCTTTGACCTTTGACCACTGAAATCTAATCAGTTTATCTTTGAGTCCAACTGGTCAAAATGTGAAGAAATCCCCTAAAGACAGACTTGAGACATCATGTTCATGAGGATAGAAACATGTTGTGTGACCTTGACCTTTGACCTTTGACCACCTGAATCTAATGAGTTCCTCTGTCAGTCTAAATGAACGCTTGTACCAAATCTGAAAGGATTCTCTTGAGGAGTTTTTAACATGTTCATGATGCAAAAAGGGGATTTACCAGGGTGAGGGTCACATGATCACGTTTTGTATGAATGTTGTGTTTTCTGATTTTATTCTAACAGATATTTTCTTTAATTACAGACTCGGTGGTTGTGGACTCTCAGAGACTCACTGTGAAGTCGTGGCCTCAGCTCTGAAGTCAGACCCCTCACATCTGAGAGAACTGGATCTGAGTGGAAACTCCCTGCAGGATTCAGGAGTGAAGCTGCTGTGTTCTGGACTGGAGAGTCCAAACTGTCAACTGGAGACTCTGAGGTCCTTAAATCCTTCTTCACTTTTCCAACTTTCTTTCTTATTGGGTCATTATTTATTTAAATTGTCTCAGTTCTGCTCTGCTCACTGTCCCTCAGTCATCTGTCACTCACCCAGCCTGTCAGTCACGTCCACCTCATCAACTCCATTCACCTGCACTCACCTGCTCCTGATCACTAAGAAAGTGTCAGTAAATAACATGTGGACTGAGGCCGAGCACTCGTCCTCCTCAGGTTTTCAAAATAAGACACATTCTTATTGAAACACGTTGGACAGTTGATAAGTATAGAAACAAACAGGAAGTGACTGTCAGGAGCCATCCCTACTTTAAACAGTGTTTAATTACACAAACCTGCTCAGTGACCAAACACACAGAGAAGAAGGAGATGAATGAAACAATGGTCCAACATGTCTGATCTGATATTTATCTTCAGGTCCCAGACTGGACTGAGGTCAGCAGCATGTTGAGAGTCTGTGTTGACATGATGACGATCCACAACAACAGGAGGACACATTCAAATGTTCATATTTCTTTATCCAGGTTGGAGGACTGCAGACTGTCAGAGATCAGCTGTTCTTCTCTGGCTTCAGCTCTGAGGTCAAACCCCTCTCATCTGAGAGAACTGGATCTGACTAACAACAGGCTGCAGGACTCAGGAGTGAAGGAGCTGTGTGGTTTTCTACAGAGTCCAACCTGTCGACTGGAGACTCTGTGGTCAGTTCACTGACTGACTTTTGTAGATCTCATATCTATAAAACAGCATTTATACCCAATTGATCTGATTTAATTCTAATTTAACATAATTCCTCTTCATACATAACTTGAATCCATTCATTAATTAATCTGTGACATTTTAAATATTCAGCTACTTGTTAAAACACATCTGAGTTTAGTTCTGGATTTCCTAAACTGATCTGCAGGACAGAGACCGGGTCCAAATAATATATTTGTACTGAATCAGGACTCGTTTTTAGTCCAACATGTCTGATTTCATATTTATCTTCCATGTTATGAGTCTGTGCTCACATGAATATGTGTCTGTTATTTTCACACATGACCTCAGTTTAATTTACAGTTAAGTTTTATTATTTATTCAGGTTGGAGGACTGCAGTCTGTCAAAGATCAGCTGTTCTTCTCTGGCTTCAGCTCTGAGGTCAAACCCCTCTCATCTGAGAGAACTGGATCTGAGACTAAACAACCTGCAGGACTCAGGAGTGAAGGAGCTGCTTGATCTACAGCAGAGTTCAGGCTGTCGACTGGAGACTGTGAGGTCAGTAGATGGTTGGAGTCAGTCCACGCTGCTTTCATCAGTATTTTACTAAACACAGTCAGTATCACAGATCCAGGGTCTGTGCTACCAAGCAGGATTTGTGGTTATCAGGTTAACTTCAGGTTTAGTTTTTTCAGTCCTACGAAGCTCGTCCACTTCTTAACGAGGTAAATCACCATGGTAACTTCTGATGAATGGCTAACCTGCTCCAGGTTAAGTTGGAGATCAACCCGTATAAAAGCTCCGCCCACTGACCACAGTGACTCTCCACTGTTGTGTGGTGCACACTCTCCTTAAAGGGACGGATAAGGGAAGTTTAAATCAACGTCTGGTTGGTTCAGTTGATCTCTAACTCACCCAGAACATCTCAATCTCTCCAGACTCATCCTGTCACCAAAACACCAGATGCACTCAGTCAGCTTCCTGAAGATAGGTCCATGTGTTTCTATTGAGGAGTGATGTCAGAGGTGTCCACCACAGTGTGTGTCCTCAGAGACAGTGTGTGTCCTCAGAGTCAGTGAGACAGTGTGTGTCCTCAGAGACAGTGAGACAGTGTGTGTCCTCAGAGACAGTGAGACAGTGTGTGTCCTCAGAGACAGTGAGACAGTGTGTGTCCTCAGAGACAGTGTGTGTCCTCAGAGACAGTGAGACACTGTGTGTCACATCCTGGGATTCAAACGTTTCTCATCAAGAATCTTCTTCTCTTCCACTCGTCTTGTTAGTAAACAACAGATTCAGATCTCGTGGCCCCGAGTTATTTATCTCGTTCACACACGTTATTATATCGTGGTCACGTGATATATGCTGTAACTGAGTTTCTTTTATTCTGGATCATGTGTTTGTTCTCCTCTGATTTTTATTATAGAACAGTTTGATCCTCGTTGTGAAATATGAGGCTCTGCTGTCAGTCAAACTGTCCATGTCTGTGATTGGTCATACGCAGTAAACCCCGCCCCTTTTATGTGCACGTGCTCACACAGTGAAACATGGCTTCACCTGTAACAGCAGTAAATCCACCTCTCAGGTGTCCACTCTGCACTTTGACATGCAGAGGAAACACACTTAGCTCTTAGCGTGTTCATTCCAACACGTGAACATGAAGCAGAGAGGAAGCTGCTCCACCTCTGAACAGGACTGAAGTCCCTGCTGCTCTTTCTACTGGATGTGCTGCATCACTGACTCACAGCTGATGAAGTGAGTCTCTGTAACACTGATGTCTTCTTCTCTCAACAGTTGGAGGCGGTGATCTTAGTGAAGGTGAGTGTGAAGAGGACAGTGTGTGTGGACGGAGGCTGAGCTGTGTCCTGAGGATCCAGAGGCTGAAGCAGCAGCAGCTTGTGTGTAGAGCGGCTCTGACTGGGCCTTGTTGCTGGGAGGCAGAGTGGAGACAGAGCTCCAGAGGAATCAGAGGAGGTGAGCTGCTCTGAGATCAGCTGTCACACAGAGTCCAGTCCACCATCCTCCCTGTGTGTTCCTGTGGATGTGACACAGCATCATCACTGGATCTGCTGCTGCTCTGTCCTTTGACGCACAAAAGTCAAAGTCGTAAATATTTCAAAGTTATGTGCAGAAAAATGTGCTAATTTAATGCAAATTTTACTTTCAAATGTAAAAAGTGACATTATATTTACTGGTCGGGACATGAAGCTGTGAGCAGTCGCTGTTATAAATAAATAACTGCTGAGTTCAGACAAGCTTCTTATATTTTAAAACAGTTTCACCCCTGATCCTGCTGACGGCAGCGTGTTAGCATGTTGTGTTGAAAACTAAAGACATCAGGTGAAAACCATGAGCACTGCAGGGAATCAGAAAGTGTAAAGTCGTGTTATCTGAACACAGATTGATGAGACCAGGCTGTAAATAAGATGCTCAGTACATCGAAGTATAAAGTCAACAGTGATTTCTAAGAGTCGATGTAATTAAAGAAGAAAAGAAAATGACGAGGTGAAGAACTTTTTCAGATTAAAAAAAAACTGAAATATTTTCCCCCAATGAGAAGCTGAGGTTGTTTTTCTGTTCAAAGTGAATTTAATCATGTTATTTGTCAAATAGTGAAGTTTTCATGTACATAGTTTAATAACCTGCTTCACCTAATGACTCCGATGTAAAGTGGTGTGAGTCTGTGGGTGAAAGACGTTTAGAAACACAGAGATAATTCGTTTGGAGCCGGGAGCCTGCGGCTCTGCTTCACTGAGAAGATGAAAACGTCTGGACTCATCAGATCGAATCAGTTCAATGACTTCATGAAAAACATGTGAACTCACATTTTGATGATTTTCATTCTCTCTGGATTCTTCACACATGTTCATAACTGATCTGCATGTTCCTGCTCATGTACAAAGAGATAGAAGGTTTTATACAAGTGGACTTTCTTTCATGTACAGCGTTTATACAACATCGGACAATAAGATCACACTCATCGACATTTATTCACAAATGTACATGAAATAAAAGGAAACAAGGGAATATCCCTTAAAGTGACATTTTTCAATCCACAACGTGATGAACTGCAGAAGAATCATTTATATCCAGTCTGTGATCGTACTTCACGCACAGACC
>NC_061483.1:74999-79346 GCF_022539355.2 Hippoglossus stenolepis
GATCTACAAAAGTCAGTCAGTGAACTGACCTCAGAGTCTCCAGTCGACAGGTTGGACTCTGTAGAAAACCACACAGCTCCTTCACTCCTGAGTCCTGCAGGTTGTTGTTACTCAGATCCAGTTCTCTCAGATGAGAGGGGTTTGACCTCAGAGCTGAAGCCAGAGAAGAACAGCTGATCTCTGACAGACTGGAGTGATACAACCTGGATAATTAATAACAATAATAAACTTTATTGATATAGTACTTTTTAAAAACAGAGTTTACAAAGTGTTTTGACAGCAAAGCAAGAAAATGAAATAAAAACTTGAACCCATAAAAGCATTAAAATGACAATAGAGATAAATGAACAAGTAAATAAAATGTGAAAATGATAAAAACACAGTAAAAACACAACATCACATAAAAGCAAGTCTATAAAAATGGGTTTTAAGAAGTGATTTAAAAGAAGTCACTGACTCTGCCTTATCTCCTCAGGGGGCCGTTCCAAAGCCGAGGGGCCCTGATGGTAAAAGCACGGTCACGGTTTAGTTTTCAACCTGGACTTTGGAACAGCAGGATCCACCTGAGGATCTAAGGCTGCCTGCAGGAACATACGGGCTCAATAATTCTGAGATGTAGTTTGGGGCCAGATGCTTTAAAAGTGATCAGTAAAATCTAAAAATCAATTCTAAAATGGACAGGGAGCCAATGGAGAGAAGCGAGGATCAGGGAGATGTGATGTTGCCGTTTAATACCAGTGAGAAGCTGCTGCGTTCTGAACTGGTTGGAGGCAGGAGAGTGACTTTTGGCTTATTCCAGAGAGGAGGGAGTTACAGTCGTCCAGTCTAGAGAAGACTAGTATAAAGTATAAAGGATTAAACTAAACTGTAAATTAAACTGAGTCCATGTGTGAAAATAAAGGACTTTGACTAAACATCACTGTCTCTGTTTTCAGACCTGAAGTCTGAGTCAAGTTGTTCTGGACATTTTCTGGAACTTTTCCTTTCAGCCTCCTAATAAAGTTTCTGAGTGAGTCCATGTGAGAATAGAGCAGGTGAATGTCCAGAGGATTCACAGAGAGCGAGTGGACGTGTTGAGGACACAAACACGTGACGGACGTGAAACTGGAAGAACACAAATATCTCAGGATGAAGAAGAGGAGCCGTACACGTAGAAGACGAAGACGTCAACTTGGAAACACGAGGAGATTCCAGAGCTTTTGGTGATGAGGGCCGACGCCGGTGTGGATGAGCTGTAAACAACAACACTGATCTTTCCACAGCAGGATTTATACGTCATGTCCGGCCTCCAGCTGCTCCACCCGTTCTTCATATGTGAAAGTCAAACTCCAGAAAATGTCCAGACACTATTTTACAGAGTTCATGACTGAAAACAGCTTGAAAGTCCTCGTGTCCTCGGGGTTCAGTTGTTTGTAATATGTAACTTCACCACTAGATGTCTCTAAATATCTTGCTGGACATGTTCAGGAGTCGTACATGTGAACAAGTGGACTACGTTCACATGTACGACACCTGGAGACGTCACTAACTCCTTCACAGTGAACCTGTAACTTAACATAACTTAACGTAACCATGGTTATCATGGAGATATGTGTTTTGGCTCCGCCCCTCGTCTGAATGTTCCCACATGTTCCTGTTGCTGTGAACGAGTCGGACCCGGACAATCTCCTGCTGCTGCTTCAGCTCCAGAAAATGTCCGACCCACTTTTCTGACCATGTTCCACAGTTGATGTGTGAAGAGAGCGAGCAGTTCTATGATCATGTTTCCTTGAAGTGGCGATGATCTGAGCAGCAGTTTGACCAGTTGAAAGTGGTGCAGGGAGCCTGAGGAACACGTGTGTACAGGGCGGTACAGAGATCTAGTGGTGAAGAGATAAAAGCATGGACGACCCCGTGTAAGTCCTGAAACCAGAGGAAGGGTTTCATGTTTGAAATGATCCCAGAACACGAACGCAGCATGCTGTCATGTGGTCAGTCCACAGGACCACCGGGACAAGTCCTGGTTAGCTTCCACAGAAACATTACATGGACACATTGTCCAGCATTGGATTGTTTCTCTGTCAGTAAAACTTCAGTCACATTGAGCCTGACTCGGTCCTCAGCTCATTCTACAAACATCTCTCAGCTCAGTATCAGTGTTCACTGTTAGGAACACATGTTCTGCACTTTGACCTTCAAGCTCCAGTGTGGAAGATTCAGGTGAAAGGAGTGAGGGGTGTTCAGCTGCAACACGACGCTTCACCACTAGATTCACTAAATTCTACACACTGAACTTTTAACAATAAAACATGATGTCTGACCTCAGAGTCTCCAGTCGACAGGTTGGACTCTGTAGAAAACCACACAGCTTCTTCACTCCTGAGTCCTGCAGGTCGTTGTAGCTCAGATAAAGTTCTCTCAGATGAGAGGGGTTTGACCTCAGAGCTGAAGCCAGAGAAGAACAGCTGATCTCTGACAGTCTGCAGCCCCACAACCTGAATAAAGAATAAAACTTAACTGTAAATTAAACTGAGTTCATGTGTGAAAATAACATACAAATATTCATGTCACACAGACTCATAACTTGGAAGATAAATATGAAATCAGACATGTTGGACTAAAAACGAGTCCTGATTCAGTAAAAATATATTATTTGGACCCGGTCTCTGTCCTGCAGATCAGTTTAGGAATTCCAGAACTAAACTCAGATGTGTTTTAACAAGTAGCTGAATATTTAAAATGTCACAGATTAATTAATGAATGGATTCAAGTTATGTATGAAGAGGAATTATGTAAAATTATAATTAAATCAGATCAATTGGGTATAAATGCTGTTTTATAGATATGAGATCTACAAAAGTCAGTCAGTGAACTGACCACAGAGTCTCCAGTCGACAGGTTGGACTCTGTAGAAAACCACACAGCTCCTTCACTGCTGAGTCCTGCAGGTCGTTTAGAGTCAGTTCTCTCAGATGAGAGGGGTTTGACCTCAGAGCTGAAGCCAGAGAAGAACAGCTGATCTCTGTCAGACTGCAGTTTTCCAACCTGGATAAAGAAATATGAATATTTGAATGTGTCCTCCTGTTGTTGTGGATCGTCATCATGTCAACACAGACTCTCAACATGCTGCTGACCTCAGTCCAGTCTGTGACCTGAAGATAAATATCAGATCAGACATGTTGGACCATTGTTTCATTCATCTCCTTCTTCTCTGTGTGTTTGGTCACTGAGCAGGTTTGTGTAATTAAACACTGTTTAAAGTAGGGATGGCTCCTGACAGTCACTTCCTGTTTGTTTCTATATTTATCAACTGTCCATCGTGTTTCAATAAGAATGTGTCTTATTTTGAAAACCTGAGGAGGACGAGTGCTCGGCCTCAGTCCACATGTTATTTACTGACACTTTCTTAGTGATCAGGAGCAGGTGAGTGCAGGTGAATGGAGTTGATGAGGTGGACGTGACTGACAGGCTGGGTGAGTGACAGATGACTGAGGGACAGTGAGCAGAGCAGAACTGAGACAATTTCAATGAATAATGACCGAATAAGAAAGAAAGTTTGAAAAGTGAAGAAGGATTTAAGGACCTCAGAGTCTCCAGTCCACAGTTTGGACTCTCCAGTCCAGAACACAGCAGCTTCACTCCTGATTCCTGCAGGGAGTTTCCACTCAGATCCAGTTCTCTCAGATGTGAGGGGTCTGACTTCAGAGCTGAGGCCACGACTTCCCAGTGAGTCTCTGAGAGTCCACAACCACCGAGTCTGTAATTAAAGAAAATATCTGTTAGAATAAAATCAGAAAACACAACATTCATACAAAACGTGATCATGTGACCCTCACCCTGGTAAATCCCCTTTTTGCCTCATGAACATGTTAAAAACTCCTCAAGAGAATCCTTTCAGATTTGGTACAAGCGTTCATTCAGACTGACAGAGGAACTCATTAGATTCAGGTGGTCAAAGGTCAAAGGTCAAGGTCACACAACATGTTTCTGGCCTCTTGAACATGATGTCTCAAGTCTGTCTTTAGGGGATTGGAATGACAGAAGGCAGATATATACATTTAACATTAGTTTTGTTATTGATGACAAGTCCAAATGATAGTTAGTAAGATATAATTATACAATAAAATCATACCATAATTAAATGTGGCTGTCTCTTTGCTTTGCCTCTGAGCAAACACAGGATGATGTTATTTAGAACATAAAATTTCTTTATAAAACTCATTGAACCTTTATCCTAAACAATCGGGGCTTTTAAGCCTTTGCTCTTTTTTTTTAGCAAATATAGGATGGTTGAATAAAACGGACACACACACACACACACACACACACACACACACACACACACACACACACACACACACACACACA
>NC_061483.1:79446-85157 GCF_022539355.2 Hippoglossus stenolepis
AGTGTGTGTGTGTGTGTGTGTGTGTGTGTGTGTGTGTGTGTGTGTGTGTGTGTGTGTGTGTGTGTGTGTTATACGTATGTAATTGAAATTCAGTGTCAGCTGAGATTGGAGTGGTACTGACTTCCCAGGGCCCCAAATGTGAGGGGGGCCCTTGAAAAGCCTTAATGATTTAAAATATATACATTAATAATTAATTATATTGATTTAATTTCTAAGTGCTTAATGAAACTGGTTGAATGAATGGATTGATTGACTGAAGGCCTGAGGTCACCTGTCTCACCAGTGGCGGCTGGTGAAAAATATTCTTCGTGGTGCTGTGCTGTACCATACTCAGGTCTCAGTAACCATCCCACTACGATGTAACACAAACTGCTGGATACCAGTTCTTTGTGAAATAGTTGGTATTTATTTTATTCCAATAATAAACATGTCAGTCATTTTTTCACAAAAACAGATCGCTAACAGTAAACTGCGTACTGCACTAACTAACCTAAAAAACTAAACTTAGAAACTAAATCAAAATAAAACATACAGAAATAATAATAATCAGCCGATTGATAAATAATCTAAATTATTATTAGTTGTTTCCCTTGTGCTCAGATAGTAAGTAGAGGATGCATCATTAAACTACAGACTGAGTCTGGTCACTAGTACTAAGTACACATTCCTGAAACATATACAGTACTATTAACAAACACTATTCAGACAAAGTAAAAGGCGGTGCCATACACTGCTGGATATCTTATGAGTAAACTATACACAAAGAAAATACACGCAGAATTTGACACAGTGAACTTATCCACCTCTTCATTGTGTTTTCTCACCTGATCCTGTGGCCTCATCCAGCTGCACAGCGATGTTAGCTGTTCCTAACATGGCTTTAGCTTCCTTGTATCTTCCATGTGCGCCCTCCTGGACTCATGTTTCTTTATTTTCTCGGATTAATGTTTCATATCTCTTACTCCAGTAACAGTCTGTGCTGTTTCTGTTCCAGCAGTTTTAAAAAGTCAACATGGAAAACAAAAGACTGCATTTACATGGCTACTTCCTGTTGCCACGCCTTTGTGCTGTACCAGTCATGGGACAATCCTCAGGTGTGCGTATCGCGGCTGCGATGCTGTTTCAAGCGAACCTGCTGCCGTCATGTCACTAGTTCCGTCTGACTTCCTCCACCGAAACTGAGCGACCGGGCTTGGGCGCTAGCAGAATCGCCTTTCTATTTTTGACGATGTTGATTGGGCAAATTGACTTTGCTATACGCGTATCTTCCCCAGCAACAGTCTCTTATTGGCTCCTCGTCTCAACTCGACATTTCCATCCCACACAGACTGTGCCCTGATCGTTACATTTCCACTGATCATATTTGTTTATATTTTATACAACACACATTATTGTGAATTTTAAACACATAAATACTTAAACAAGTTATTATAGTAAATGTTAGATTTTTTTTTATTAAAAAAAATAAAAACATCATATATATATATATATATATACACGTGGAAAGGTTTTTCCCGAGCGAACAGCGAGCTCAGTGTGAGGAGACAATCACTCAATCCAAGTGAATTACCACCCTGCGTTTGTACGCCACCACCAACCAGTGCAGTGTCCGTCCCTCCAGGTTCCTGACATGTTGCATTCACAATAATATGAGGTCACTGTAACCTTTGACCTTTGACCACTGAAATCTAATCAGTTTATCTTTGAGTCAAAATGTGAAGAAATCCCCTAAAGACAGACTTGAGACATCATGTTCAAGAGGCCAGAAACATGTTGTGTGACCTTGACCTTGACCTTTGACCACCTGAATCTAATGAGTTCCTCTGTCAGTCTAAGTGAACGCTTGTACCAAATCTGAAAGGATTCTCTTGAGGAGTTTTTAACATGTTCATGAGACAAAAAGGGGATTTACCAGGGTGAGGGTCACATGATCACGTTTTGTATGAATGTTGTGTTTTCTGATTTTATTCTAACAGATATTTTCTTTAATTACAGACTCGGTGGTTGTGGACTCTCAGAGACTCACTGGGAAGTCGTGGCCTCAGCTCTGAAGTCAGACCCCTCACATCTGAGAGAACTGGATCTGAACTTCAATGAGCTGCTGGATTCAGGAGTGAAGCTGCTGTGTTCTGGACTGGAGAGTCCAAACTGTCGACTGGAGACTCTGAGGTCCTTAAATCCTTCTTCACTTTTCCAACTTTCTTTCTTATTCGGTCATTATTTATTTAAATTGTCTCAGTTCTGCTCTGCTCACTGTCCCTCAGTCATCTGTCACTCACCCAGCCTGTCAGTCACGTCCACCTCATCAACTCCATTCACCTGCACTCACCTGCTCCTGATCACTAAGAAAGTGTCAGTAAATAACATGTGGACTGAGGCCGAGCACTCGTCCTCCTCAGGTTTTCAAAATAAGACACATTCTTATTGAAACACGTTGGACAGTTGATAAGTATAGAAACAAACAGGAAGTGACTGTCAGGAGCCATCCCTACTTTAAACAGTGTTTAATTACACAAACCTGCTCAGTGACCAACACACAGAGAAGAAGCTGATGAATGAAACAATGGTCCAACATGTCTGATCTGATATTTATCTTCAGGTCACAGACTGGACTGAGGTCAGCAGCATGTTGAGAGTCTGTGTTGACATGATGACGATCCACAACAACAGGAGGACACATTCAAATATTCATATTTCTTTATCCAGGTTGTGGAGCTGCAGACTGTCAGAGATCAGCTGTTCTTCTCTGGCTTCAGCTCTGAGGTCAAACCCCTCTCATCTGACAGAACTGAATATGAGTAACAACGAGCTGCAGGACTCAGGAGTGAAGGAGCTGTGTGGTTTTCTACAGAGTCCAACCTGTCGACTGGAGACTCTGAGGTCAGTTCACTCACTGACTTTTGTAGATCTCATATCTATAAAACACCATTTATACACAATTGATATCATTTAATTCAAATTTAACATAATTCCTCTTCATACATAACTTGAATCCATCATTAATTAATCTGTGACATTTTAAATATTCAGCTACTTGTTAAAACACATCTGAGTTTAGTTCTGGATTTCCTAAACTGATCTGCAGGACAGAGACCGGGTCCAAATAATCTATTTGTACTGAATCAGGACTCGTTTTTAGTCCAACATGTCTGATTTCATATTTATCTTCCAAGTTATGAGTCTGTGTGACATGAATATTTGTATGTTATTTTCACACATGAACTCAGTTTAATTTACAGTTAAGTTTTATTCTTTATTCAGGTTGTGGGGCTGCAGTCTGACAGAGATCAGCTGTTCTTCTCTGGCTTCAGCTCTGAGGTCAAACCCCTCTCATCTGAGAGAACTGGATCTGAGCTACAACGACCTGCAGGACTCAGGAGTGAAGGAGCTGTGTGGTTTTCTACAGAGTCCAACCTGTCGACTGGAGACTCTGAGGTCAGACATCATGTTTTATTGTTAAAAGTTCAGTGTGTAGAATTTAGTGAATCTAGTGGTGAAGCGTCAGTGCAGCTGAACACCCTCACCTCTTTCACCTGAATCTTCCACACTGGAGCTTGAAGGTCAAAGTGCAGAACATGTGTTCCTAACAGTGAACACTGATACTGAGCTGAGAGATGTTTGTAGAATGAGCTGAGGACCGAGTCAGGCTCAATGTGACTGAAGTTTTACTGACAGAGAAACAATCCAATGCTGGACAATGTGTCCATGTAATGTTTCTGTGGAAGCTAACCAGGACTTGTCCCGGTGGTCCTGTGGACTGACCACATGACAGCGTGCTGCGTTCGTGTTCTGGGATCATTTCAAACATGAAACCCTTCCTCTGGTTTCAGGACTTACACGGGGTCGTCCATGCCTTTATCTTTTCACCACTAGATCTCTGTCCCGCCCTGTACACACGTGTTCCTCAGGCTCCCTGCACCACTTTCAACTGGTCAAACTGCTGCTCAGATCATCGCCACTTCAAGAAAACATGATCATAGAACTGCTCGCCCTCTTCACACATCAACTGTGGAACATGGTCAGAAAAGTGGGTCGGACATTTTCTGGAGCTGAAGCAGCAGCAGGAGATTGTCCGGGTCCGACTCGTTCACAGCAACAGGAACATGTGGGAACATTCAGACGAGGGGCGGAGCCAAAACACATATATCCATGATAACCATGGTTACGTTAAGTTATCTTAAGTTACAGGTTCACTGTGAAGGAGTTAGTGACGTCTCCAGGTGTCGTACATGTGAACGTAGTCCACTTGTTCACATGTACGACTCCTGAACATGTCCAGCAAGATATTTAGAGACATCTAGTGGTGAAGTTACATATTACAAACAACTGAACCCAGAGGACACGAGGACTTTCAAGCTGTTTTCAGTCATGAACTCGGTAAAATAGTGTCTGGACATTTGCTGGAGTTTGACTTTCACATATGAAGAACGGGTGGAGCAGCAGGAGGCCGGACATGACGTATAAACTCTGCTGTGGAAAGATCAGTGTTGTTGTTTACAACTCATCCACACCGGCATCAGCCCTCATCACCAAAAGCTCTGGAACCTCCTCGTCTTTCCAAGTTGACGTCTTCGTCTTCTACGTGTTTGGCTCCTCTTCTTCATCCTGAGATATTTGCGTTCTTCCAGTTTCACGTCCGTCACGTGTTTGTGTCCTCAACACGTCCACTCACTCTCTGTGAATCCTCTGGACATTCACCTGCTCTATTCTCACATGGACTCACCCAGAAACGTTAGGAGGCTGAAAGGAAAAGTTCCAGAAAATGTCCAGAACAAGTTGACTCAGACTTCAGGTCTGAAAACAGAGACAGTGATGTTTAGTCAAAGTCCTTTATTTTCACACATGGACTCAGTTTAATTTACAGTGAAATTTAATCCTTTATACTTTATACAAGTCTTCTCTAGACTGGACGACTGTAACTCCTCCTCTCTGGAAGAAGCCAAAAGTCACTCTCCTGCCTCCAACCAGTTAAGAACGCAGCAGCTTCTCACTGGTATTAAACGGCAACATCACATCTCCTGATCCTCGCTTCTCTCCATTGGTCCCTGTCCGTTTTAGAATTGATTTTAAGATTTTACTGATCACTTTTAAAGCATCTGGCCCCAAACTACATCACAGAATTATTGAGCCCGTATGTTCCTGCACGCAGCCTTAGATCCTCAGGTGGATCCTGCTGTTCCAAAGTCCAGGTTGGAAACTAAACCGTGACCGTGCTTTACCATCAGGCCCTCGGCTTTGGAACGGCCCCTGAGGAGATAAGGCAGAGTCAGTGACTTCTTTTAAATCACTTCTTAAAACCCATTTTTATAGATTTGTTTTTGTGATGTTGTGTTTTATTGTGTTTTATCATTTTCACATTTTATTTACTTGTTCATTTATCTCTATTGTCATTTTACTTCTTTTATGGGTTCAAGTTTTTATTTACTTTTCTTGCTTTGCTGTCAAAGCACTTTGTAAACTCTGTTTTTAAAAGTACTATATCAATAAAGTTTCTTATTATTATTATTTATCCAGGTTGATTCACTCCAGTCTGTCAGAGATCAGCTGTTCTTCTCTGGCTTCAGCTCTGAGGTCAAACCCTCTCATCTGAGAGAACTGGATCTGAGTATCAACGACCTGCAGGACTCAGCAGTGAAGGAGCTGTGTGGTTTTCACAGAGTCCAACCTGTCGACTGGAGACTCTGAGGTCAGTTCACTGACTGACTTTTGTA
>NC_061483.1:85257-92075 GCF_022539355.2 Hippoglossus stenolepis
GCTCAGATCCAGTTCTCTGAGATGAGAGGGTTTGACCTCAGAGCTGAAGCCAGAGAAGAACAGCTGATCTCTGACAGTCTGCAGTTTTTCAACCTGAATAAAGAATAAAAATTAACTGTAAATTAAACTGAGTTCATGTGTGAAAATAACACATATTCATGTCACACAGACTCATAACATTGAAGATAAATATGAAATCAGACATGTTGGACTAAAAACGAGTCCTGATTCAGTAAAAATATATTATTTGGACCCGGTCTCTGTCCTGCAGATCAGTTTAGGAAATCCAGAACTAAACTCAGTGTTTTAACAAGTAGCTGAATATTTTAAATGTCACAGATTAATTAATGAACGGATTCAAGTTATGTATGAAGAGGAATTATGTTAAATTAGAATTAAATGAGATCAATTGGGTATAAATGCTGTATTATAGATATGAGATCTACAAAAGTCAGTCAGTGAACTGACCTCAGAGTCTCAAGTCGACAGGTTGGACTCTGTAGAAAACCACACAGCTCCTTCACTCCTGAGTCCTGCAGGTCGTTGTTGCTCAGATCCAGTTCTCTCAGATGAGAGGGGTTTGACCTCAGAGCTGAAGCCAGAGAAGAACAGCTGATCTCTGACAGTCTGCAGAGACTCAACCTGGATAAATAATAATAATAATAAACTTTATTGATATAGTACTTTTAAAAACAGAGTTTACAAAGTGCTTTGACAGCAAAGCAAGAAAATTAAATAAAAACTTGAACTAATAAAAGAAGTAAAATGACAATAGAGATAAATGAACAAGTAAATAAAAGGTGAAAATGATAAAAACACAGTAAAAACACAACATCACATAAAAGCAAGTCTATAAAAATGGGTTTTAAGAAGTGATTTAAAAGAAGTCACTGACTCTGCCTTATCTCCTCAGGGGGCCGTTCCAAAGCCGAGGGGCCCTGATGGTAAAAGCACGGTCACGGTTTAGTTTCCAACCTGGACTTTGGAACAGCAGGATCCACCTGAGGATCTAAGGCTGCGTGCAGGAACATACGGGCTCAATAATTCTGTGATGTAGTTTGGGGCCAGATGCTTTAAAAGTGATCAGTAAAATCTTAAAATCAATTCTAAAACGGACAGGGAGCCAATGGAGAGAAGCGAGGATCAGGGAGATGTGATGTTGCCGTTTAATACCAGTGAGAAGCTGCTGCGTTCTGAACTGGTTGGAGGCAGGAGAGTGACTTTTGGCTTCTTCCAGAGAGGAGGGAGTTACAGTCGTCCGGTCTAGAGAAGACTAGTATAAAGTATAAAGGATTAAACTTCACTGTAAATTAAACTGAGTCCATGTGTGAAAATAAAGGACTTTGACTAAACATCACTGTCTCTGTTTTCAGACCTGAAGTCTGAGTCAAGTTGTTCTGGACATTTTCTGGAACTTTTCCTTTCTGCCTCCTAATAAAGTTTCTGAGTGAGTCCATGTGAGAATAGAGCAGGTAAATGTCCAGAGGATTCACAGAGAGCGAGAGGACGTGTTGAGGACACAAACACGTGACGGACGTGAAACTGGAAGAACACAAATATCTCAGGATGAAGAAGAGGAGCCAAACACGTAGAAGACGAAGACGTCAACTTGGAAACACGAGGAGATTCCAGAGCTTTTGGTGATGAGGGCCGACGCCGGTGTGGATGAGCTGTAAACAACAACACTGATCTTTCCACAGCAGAGTTTATACGTCATGTCCGGCCTCCTGCTGCTCCACCCGTTCTTCATATGTGGAAGTCAAACTCCAGAAAATGTCCAGACACTATTTTACAGAGTTCATGACTGAAAACAGCTTGAAAGTCCTCGTGTCCTCGGGGTTCAGTTGTTTGTAATATGTAACTTCACCACTAGATGTCTCTAAATATCTTGCTGGACATGTTCAGGAGTCGTACATGTGAACAAGTGGACTACGTTCACATGTACGACACCTGGAGACGTCACTAACTCTTTCACAGTGAACCTGTAACTTAACATAACTTAACGTAACCATGGTTATCATGGAGATAGTGTTTGGCTCCACCCTCATCTGAATGTTCCCACATGTTCCTGTTGCTGTGAACGAGTCGGACCCGACAATCTCCTGCTGCTGCTTCAGCTCAGCACAGGTTCTCTTTCATGTTTGGAGGGGGTGAGGTGAGGGTGTTCAACATGACACTTCACCACTAGATGTCACTACATTCTACACACTGAACCTTTAACAATAAAACATGATGTCTGACCTCAGAGTCTCCAGTCGACAGGTTGGACTCTGTAGAAAACCACACAGCTCCTTCACTCCTGAGTCCTGCAGCTTGTTGTCACTCAGATCCAGTTCTCTCAGATGAGAGGGGTTTGACCTCAGAGCTGAAGCCAGAGAAGAACAGCTGATCTCTGACAGACTGCAGTCCTCCAACCTGGATAAAGAAATATGAATATTTGAATGTGTCCTCCTGTTGTTGTGGATCGTCATCATGTCAACACAGACTCTCAACATGCTGCTGACCTCAGTCCAGTCTGTGACCTGAAGATAAATATCAGATCAGACATGTTGGACCATTGTTTCATTCATCTCCTTCTTCTCTGTGTGTTGGTCACTGAGCAGGTTTGTGTAATTAAACACTGTTTAAAGTAGGGATGGCTCCTGACAGTCACTTCCTGTTTGTTTCTATACTTATCAACTGTCCAACGTGTTTCAATAAGAATGTGTCTTATTTTGAAAACCTGAGGAGGACGAGTGCTCGGCCTCAGTCCACATGTTATTTACTGACACTTTCTTAGTGATCAGGAGCAGGTGAGTGCAGGTGAATGGAGTTGATGAGGTGGACGTGACTGACAGGCTGGGTGAGGGACAGATGACTGAGGGACAGTGAGCAGAGCAGAACTGAGACAATTTAAATAAATAATGACCCAATAAGAAAGAAAGTTGGAAAAGTGAAGAAGGATTTAAGGACCTCAGAGTCTCCAGTCGACAGTTTGGACTCTCCAGTCCAGAACACAGCAGCTTCACTTCTGAATCCTGCAGGTCGTTAAAGCTCAGATCCAGTTCTCTCAGATGTGAGGGGTCTGACTTCAGAGCTGAGGCCATGACTTCACAGTGAGTCTCTGAGAGTCCACAACCACTGAGTCTGTAATTCAAGAAAATATCTGTTCGAATAAAATCAGAAAACACAACAATCATACAAAACATCATGTGACCCTCACCCTGGTAAATCCCCTTCTTTGCATCATGAACATGTTAAAAACTCCTCAAGAGAATCCTTTCAAATTGGGACAAGCCTTCATTCAGACTGACAGAGGAACTCATTAGATTCAGGTGGTCAAAGGTCAAAGGTCAAGGTCACACAACATGTTTCTGGCCTCTTGAACATGATGTCTCAAGTCTGTCTTTAGGGGATTTCTTCACATTTTGACCAGTTGGACTCAAAGATAAACTGATTAGATTTCAGTGGTCAAAGGTCAAAGGTTACAGTGACCTCATATTATTGTGAATGCAACATGTCAGGAACCTGGAGGGACGGACACTGCACTGGTTGGTGGTGGCATAAACGCAGGGTGGTAATTCTAGTTTGACCAGAAAGAAGAATAAACGATATTTCCAGTTCTGCTTCTTCAGTTTAAAGGAACAGTCAGTGATTCTCATCCTAAACACAGAGAAGCTGTGATTTATCTGATTAATCACCGTTTCTAAATGCCCGAAAAATCCCCTTTATCTCTGTATATTGTTGTGGGAACAGAAAGATAATTGACAGAAGACTGATATATACATTTAACATTAGTTTTTGAATTGATGACAAGTCCAAATGATAGTTAGTAAGATTGAAAAATACAATAAAATCAAACTAAAACACACCACACCATAATTAAATGTCTCTGTCTCTTTGCTTTGCCTCTGAGCAAACATAGGATGATGTTATTTAGAACATTCAATTTCTTTATAAAACTCAAAGAACCTTTATCCTAAACAATCGGGGCTTCTTAGCTTTTGCTCTCTTTTTTTTTTTTTAGCAAATACAGGATGGTTGAATAAAACTTTTTTCTTTTTTTTCAATCAAACAAACAACCAAACCTTTACACAATTAAATGTGAATTTGAAATCTGAATCTGAGCCCATCTGCAGAAGCAGTGTTGAGCCAGTTTCACTTAAAAAGAACGAGTTCCAAGTTCAGTTCATGCAGATGAAAATGAACTAGTTCACGTTCACAGTTCATTTTTTATTGGGATGATTCAGGTGACAAACGTCCGGTCATGTGTTTGGTTCTGAATCGATGGAGTCGGATCATGTCTGCGTGTCGCTCATTTTAACACTGAGTCTTGACTGTGAGCGTCTCGTGTTGTACTGAGCACAACATGTTGACGAGTCATTTTCATGATGTTTAAATGCAGCCTCATAAACTGTGGAATCAAACCAACACTCAGTGACTTCATGTGCTGATCAGGTCCTGATAACTAGTGATGAGTGTTTATTGGAAAAATTAACTAAGTGTGTTTGAAAACTATTTTGTAGTTGAGTGTAGGTTTTTGCAGACCTGTCTAAAGACTTTTATGACCTGAACTGTTTTATGGTCTGAACTGTGTTGACCTGAAAACTGTCATACCCTTTTTATCACTTATTTACCCTCCAAAGAACTGAATGTATGTCTGCTTATCTCCAAAGGAACATATGTAAATCAGTTGTCTGTGTTTAGATTCCTCTCTCAACATGCGCCTACAGAACCAGTCTGAACTGGTTCTGAGGGACAGCCTCAGTTCTCCTATATAAGATCCTTGTATTTGACTGTTCTCCATCTTCACTCTGAGATCCTTGTGACTCTCTGTGTTGATCCTTTCTGCAGAAAGCCTCTATTAAAATACACGTAGATAACTTTGGTGTTTCCAGCCTCTTGTATTTCCAGATTTCCATCACAATTTGGTGTCAGAAGTGGGATCGCACTGGACTCGGTGTCTACGGTTGAGTGGCATTCTTGGGAAAATAGTTTCCAACCTTAACCTCCCCATTAGGTGAGATGCAGGGACCGAGACCCGAGCCCGGATCGTCTCAGCGCTGCGCTCCGACTTTAGGACTACCCAACCCTGACCGACCTTTCACACAGACAGTTGACGAGAAGGGGGGCTACATGACATCAGTGCTACTCCCAGACCATGGGGGCAAACATTTTTCTCAGCGAAACTTGATCCTGTTGATACAGGCCTCCTTACTTGTCTTAGAGCTATAGCAGCTTCAGATAAGAATGTCATGGCATCCAAGGATTTAGTAGGATACTCCCACTCACCCTGCTGACCCCAAATGCTGTGTCTATGATGCTATCGATAACATGCTGTTCTGTTGGAAATGCTTAACATCACTGTGAAAAGATGTAATGTTCTAAACCCAGCTACTCTTTTTCCAACAGAAGGAGATGGTGAACAACACAACTGTGTAGTAACAATAACTGAAGTTTGTTTCCCCAGACCAGACTTACAGGAAACACCGTTGCAGAATCCAGACTTTGAACTGTTTGTGGATGGATCAGAATCTTGCAATTCAGACACAGGAGCAAATCAAGTTGGTTTCTCTGTGGAAACAGCACATGATACATTGATTGCACGACCACTCCCTGCTTCTCTGTCTGCACAAGCAGCAGAGCTCACTGATCTCATGGAAGCATGCAAATTGGCTAAAGGGAAAAGGGTCAATATCTACATTGACAGTAGATATGCATTTGGTGTAGTACATCATTTTGGCACGATTTGGAAACACAGAGAATTCCTCACATCATCAGGCAAACCAATTGCACATCATGCTCTAGTGTCTCTGATGCTTGATGCTATCCTCCTCCCCAAACAGGTTGCAGTATGTAAATGTGATGCTCACACTTCTAATAATGACCCAGTATCACAAGGAAATGCTGGAGCGGATGCAGCAGCAAAAGCAGCTCTTACAGGTTGACCCCACCACCCCCACGGCTGACCTGCAGGAACTCCAACTGAGAGCAACAGCAGATGAGCGTGCACTTTGGAGGAAAAGTGGCTGCACACACACAGATGGGGTGTGGGTGGGCTCTGATAATAAACCTAAATATCTGTTTCCCTATTATGCAAAGTTAACCCATAAGATGAACATGTTTCGAAAGGATCGATGTTGGCTGCAATTTTACAACACTGGTTAACAAAGGGGTTTTCCAACCACTCTGAGAAATTTTGTCACGCATGCATGATTTGGATTCCATTTGTTAGTATGGCATTAAAACAAGTAAATATTTGGGCATTGATTTGAGACAACATTGTGCCTACCACCCATCCAGTGGTGGAGCGGTGGAAAGAGAAAATGGCACACTAAAAAACTATTTGGCTAAATTTTATGAGGAAACTGGATTGTCATGGATTAAATCTTTCTTGCTTGTTCTCAAACAGATGACAATGAGAATTAGACCAAAAATATGGATTGAGCCCATTTAAGATTCTGTTCGGACATCCAGCAAACAAGGGCATTGGACCTGTTAAAAGGCAATTGCCCTGAATAACTCTCTGTGATGAAGAATGTGATGATGTTGTACGGGTTCATGGAGCGGCTCATTCTGCGCATGCGTTAATGCGTTAAAATAATTAACACCTTAATTCCACAAATTAATCATCCCGCGTTAACACGTTAATTTTGACAGCCCTTCTATTTAAATATATATATATATAAATAAATATACGGCAAACTCCAGCACAGTGATCACTTGGATTTCACTCTCCACATCTGATCTAGTTGCTCTTATATGTAAATGAGAACAATGAGAATGTATATATACCAACCAAATGTATACATATATTTAAGTATACACACGTATAAATA
>NC_061483.1:92175-99673 GCF_022539355.2 Hippoglossus stenolepis
CTTTGTCCAATTCAAAGATTAATTGTCTGACTTGCAGCAACAGGTTCAAATTGTGTTTATTTGAACCTGTTGCTTGTCTTAACCGTCAAATTAAGTTCAGCACATAACTACAAAAATATTTCTTATTGAACTATCTATCGTATTGTGACTTTCGTCATTTTCTTAAGGAAGTCCTGTATTGTATGGATGGACCAAGATTCTGTATGACCTGCACCCACTGAACCTGTTCTGAAAGCCAACCTGCACTGCCCACAGAGAAATGCCTTAATCTGTGACCTGAACTGAAAAGAGTTCTGTGGTGACAGTGGACTGTATGAAAAGACAACATGTCTCCACTTCCTCCCAGTGTGAAAAACTGAGGCCAAAATATCTTGGTTGTGATGTAATTGATTGAAGCTCTGTACGTTTCTCCAACAGTAAGTTGCTGTTCCTGTTTTGCATTTGTTGGAATGTACAGCGAGCTATGGAATTTAACTCCTGATCATTTCCTCTGCTTATATATTTATTTAATAATTTATTGAGATTCATGTGATTCTAAAGGCTCAGGGGTCTCATTTATAAAGCAGTGCGTGGGATTCATACTAAAAGTGTACGTGCGCAAAAAAGCCGGAAACGGAATACACAAAAGAAGATTCATAAAACCGTGCACGCAGACCTGAACGCAATGTTCACTTTATAAATCACAGTCCACCTGGAAACGTTCGGACGTGGATCTGCCTCATACTCCGCCCTCCACACGCCCACTTTACAACATAAATGGTCAATGCAAAGCACGTCATGAATATTAAATTATCCTGCTGACCAATGGGTTTCCACCGTGAGTCATGATGGAGTCACGGCATCAAGCGATGAGAAGAGGAAGTGAAACTTTCTGAAACTGACATCGAGGTGTTTGTTAGTGAGGTGGAGGTGAAGAGACATTTTATGGGACAGCAGTGATGTCACTAATAAATAAAATACACTGATACTCTGCTGCTGTTAACACAGTGAGTGAGAGTGAAGACGATAGAAAGAACCGAGCCTGAAATAAGAAAAGATCCAATTCAAAGGTGGAGGCAAAAAAAACAAACACCCTCTCAGAAAATGAGGGAACTTGTTGTATTGTCTGTTCGTATTTTAATCATCCAAAACTAAGGATTATTAAATTCAGAGACAGATGTGATGTCCTCAATCTATAGAATTTAACAGAATTATTATTATATGCTCGTGTTTGTTCTGGGATGGTTTGGATCTGTGT
This sequence comes from Hippoglossus stenolepis, assembly GCF_022539355.2. Classification (NCBI taxonomy): domain Eukaryota; kingdom Metazoa; phylum Chordata; class Actinopteri; order Pleuronectiformes; family Pleuronectidae; genus Hippoglossus; species Hippoglossus stenolepis. The sequence continues at coordinate 93,413 of NC_061483.1, forward strand.
GATGCTGGACTCAGTTCAGCACAAAGATCACAGATCACAGATCAATAGAATCTATATCAGCTGATCAGACATCGCTGAACCCTCGCTTCCTCCTCATCCTTCCATTCGCCTGCACACATCACGCAGCATCACGCACCAGTGTCACGGCAGTATTTATTTATTTAGAGCAGTGTTCACCAACCTTTTCAAACCCAAGATCACTTTTTAATTCCAAACGTAAGCCGAGATCTACCACCCTGATATCTTCTAAGAAACCCACTTAGGAGGGTCATATTTATTATTTTTTGCAATTTCTGTTAAAGGCTGAATGTACAAGAAATAAATATACACAAAGAGAGGCAGTTATGCAACTTTTTCTATTCAATGCACAATATTCAAGTTAATATCAATTCATATTTACAACGCACAATATGTAGATTCTCAGTTCCACAACATGCTACTGCAGCACAATGTTTTTAAATATAGGCTTTGATTTGAATATGGCCACAAATATGATTATTTCCTTATGTGAAAGAAGTCCCTTGTACTCAGATAAATACCAGTACTACACAGTATGAAGCCGTGCAGCTTCCGCTCCAGCAAATATTTCACAATAAAAAACCCTTTTTAAACAAGGGAATGGATATCATTAACAAACTCTGGAGTGCTTTTATTTTGAAAAGGCATACAGAAAGTGTTGCAACCATTTGTTTGTGACATAAATTCATCAGATAAACATTAAAAATCAGTTGAAAGATCATTTTCTCTGTTTATTCTGCTGTGAACCACCATGTTTATCTGTTTATGACACAAACGTATTTACATCACTTCCCAAACCCGTTTCAAAGTAAAAGCACTCCAGCGTTTCACCTTCTGAATCCACTCATTTGTTCCAACGGGACTTTGATTGTTATCCACAGACCGGAAGATGCTCGTCTTCAGACCGGACATTTAGTTTAGGACATGAACCAACTTGTTCCTGAAGGAAGTGCAGGAGATAAACCAGCAGCTCCACCGTCAGTAGGGGACACACAGCGCGTGTGAACAACAGACAACCGACACACAGACAACCGACACACAGCTGGTCTGCGGCGCGACGACAGCCAGTGAGTCCAGAGAGTTGGGAGATCGACCAGTAGATCGCGATCGACGGGTTGGCGACCACTGATCTAGAGCATCGGACCGATTCCCTCACATCAGTGGATCCTCACTCCACTCTGAGATATTATTTGAAGTTTCTTCACTTCTTGTCAGTGATCTCCTCTGTGCTCTGTGGCTCAGTCCCGTTCACTGCAGTGATCTGATGATACACGCACAGTGTCAGAAGATATTATTAAAACCTGTTAATGACTCGGCTCCGTAACTTCGCTGTTTAATGGAATCTGAACGTAATTTGCTGTAAGTTGTTTGATATTTTTTTATTAAAAGGTTCGTGTGGAACAGTTTTGTCGCGCGAGCTAAAGCTGTTGGTTTTAATGTAAATGATGAAGTGGATCAATAATCTGCTTCAGTTCACCACCTCACGTCTGCGTCGCCACTTTCCCGTCTCCAAAACGTTCGTACGCATGCGTGGAAATACGCAAATTTTCCCGTCAAGTTTGTTTTTATGAATCCCAACGTTTGCATGAGAAGTGGCGTACGCACGTTTCAGGCCCCGTTTTGTGCGCACGCAACGGTTATAAATGAGACCCCAGATCTTTCAAAGTCCTCTTATCATAGATAAACTGATATTACACTAAATTATGCATGTAAGTATTCATAGGAATGTACCTGCAAGCGCTCCTTCTTCCGTGTTCATTGCAGACATGGTCCGACTTCTCCTCGTCTTCCTTGACTCCCCTGTGCCTCAGAACCTGGAAGAGAAATACATTTCTCTAGTTTCAGAACCACTGTTATTATCAGACATTCAAATCAGATCAATCAAATCATTAAACTAAGTTTCCAGCATGTAAACTAAAACATACCTGACATGGTGTAACAGGAGAGTGTGAGGCTGCTCGTGTCCGCTCTGCTCTTTATACTAGACAAGCACAACCGAAAGCATTTGATGCACTGGAACAACAGGTTCTCTCTTGTTCTCTCTCATCTGGAAAATATGTCACTTTGTCTTACTTGAGGGTCAAAATGTCTCCAACTGGTCCTCACAAAGATATCTGTACAGGAGCACACACACAGACACAGACACGACACACACACAGACACACACACTTCACTGTACCAGGAAGAGAGGGGCGCGGACAGGACGTGGCCGTGGGCGAGGTGCAGAAAAAGGGAAGTGAAACACACACACACACAATGTTAAATAAATTATGCTTTCAAGAAAATGCCTCAACTCGCGAACTGTGTGTTAAAGGTCACAAACTCAATTTCATGGTCGACTCTGGTGCAGGTTATTCTGTGGTTAGGATGTCTGATTTACCCACATCTCCTGAAATGAGTGGTCGCTTTATTTTCTCTCAAGGCTCAACAGCAACAGTAAAGGAAAATTTCACAAAACCTCTCCCGTGCACGGTTAAATTTGACAAACAGCCCATAAGGTTTGAACATGATTTTCTGACATGTCCTCCTCTCTCTCTGCAGTACAGTCCACTGTTACTCCTCCTGAGATCTCCCTATGGAAGACCTCTGGTGCTATGTTCCGAGCTGGTGTGTGGTATGGCCCTGACAACAAACCCTGTTTGCCAAAACATTTCTTTCCTCATTATGCTAAGTTAGCTCACGGTAAAGATCACACATCTAAAGTGGGCATGTTATCTATGATCACAGAACATTGGTTTCCGAAAGGTTTCTCCACCTTTGCTCAAAAATAGTGTCAGGCATGTGTAATCTGCGGCACACACAATGTTGGCAGGCCAGTGGCTGTAACCAGCCAGGCAGCACACCCACCGCCTGTACGACCTTTTGAACATCTGATGATGGACTTCATAGAGCCATCACCATCAGAAGGTAAATCTCACTGCTTAGTGATGGTCGACATGTGGTCAAAATGGGTTGAAGCCTTTCCTGCCTCAAAACAAACTGCAAGTGTGGTCACCAAGCCAGAGGTGGAGCTGTGGAACGAGAGAACGGCACACTCAAAACTAAGCTTGCAAAGTGCTGTGAAGACACAGGTCTCACACGGACAAAGGTCCTGCCTCTGGTGCTGATGAGGATGAGAAAACGAACCAGGTCTAATCTTTCACCTTATGAGATTCTCTTTGCATTGTTGTCCTCTCCACTTCCATCAACAGACTTGTGTGATAATGATGATGTTGTGTAACCTGATTTCCTCCTACACCTTCCATTTTTCTTTGTATATGCTTGCTCAATTACAGGAAAGTACTTTTTTCTTTGCACAAAAACAGCAGCGATTACCTGTTGTGTCCTCATCGCCATGCATCGTTTGTTCTAGAACCTCTCCATGCTGGATGTTAACTCTCTACGTACACAAAGTGCATGGGTTGAAGACTCGTCAATATTCTTCTATGATTTGATGTTTGTTATTAATGTTTGTTATGATGTTTCTTGACTATTTTCTTGTGATCATATTTATATGATAAAAACGGAGGAATGTAATAATGTCTTACTACTGTTTTGACTGTTTTCTGTGCACTTCCTGTTGACTTTAATTTGTGCAACTGTGGGCTGGGTTTGAGTCCTCTTTCTGTAACAGTGATGGCAGACCGCAGATGTTTCCTGTCTGTCTTTTTGTTTTGTTTCCTGTTGATCACATTGTACAAAAACCTTCCTTTTTAACTTCTCGTGGATGCACTCTGAGCCGTGTTGCTGGCTGTGTAACCCTCTGCAGAGCTAATAATTAAAGCTCTAAGACAACTCCGGTCTGAGAAACTCATTATTTCAAATCTCATGATAAATTTCCATGACAGTTGACTTTGCTAAAATGATTCCTATATTCCTATATATATTCCTACATAATACTTAAAGCTATAAAAAACATTGACTCTATGGTCACTTTAAGGATACATATTTTAATATATATTCTTCACATGACCTGAGTTTATATATCATCATCATTACCACCACTAGTAACTATACTGTAGATCAACAATAAATCATGGAACACAATAAATGTAGCACTATTGTCCATGAAAAGAAAAAGATGCAGCAAAGCAGGCTCCTTACTGCGTTCAAAAAAGGATCCATGAGTCCAAGGTGCATTTTGTGACTTTTATTAATACTTGATTAATACATACCGGTTATTATTAAACAATAACTGGAGCCGAAACAAGCAATTACCAACAATGGATGAATATTAACTTTGTTTCCCACAATAATCAAACACCTTCTCAACCTTCTGGTATCTTGTCTGAAATCAGTCAGAGGCCACAGTGTTCTCTTCTGTTCCACTGATATACATATACCTTCCTTATAAACATTACACATTGATGTCTATATTAATACTTCAACATCATCCTATAAAGCATCAGTGTCATTATCTTTAGTACTTATGTACAGAGCTGTGTAGCAAAACAAATGATTTTTGTAGAAACATGAAGTACTCACAAAATAAACAATATGTCAGGGATGACACAAGTTTTTCTAGCTGTTACTTGTTAAACTACTGTGAAAAAAACGTTAGTCAACATATGAAAGGATGTATGACACATAAAAGTAGTTTTCATTAACATACAAGTAATTCAGATTTATTTACTCTTATTTACTCTAGCATACATATACACTACCGTTCAAAAGTTTGGGGTCACTTAGAAATTTCCTTCTTTTTCAAAGAAAAGCACTGTTTTTTTCAATGAAGATAACATTAAATTAATCAGAAATACACTCTATACATTGTTAATGTGGTAAATGACTATTCTAGGTGGAAACGTCTGGTTTTTAATGAAATATCTACATAGGTGTATAGAGGCCCATTTCCAGCAACTATCACTCCAGTGTTCTAATGGTACATTGTGTTTACTAATCGCCTTAGAAGACTAATGGATGATTAGAAAACCCTTGAAAACCCTTGTGCAATTATGTTAGCACAGCTGAAAACTGTTTTGCTGGTGAGAGAAGCTATAAAACTGGCCTTCCTTTGAGCTAGTTGAGTATCTGGAGCATCACATTTGTGGGTTCAATTATACTCTCAAAATGGCCAGAAAAAGAGAACTTTCATGTGAAACTCGCCAGTCTATTCTTGTTCTTAGAAATGAAGCCTATTCCATGCGAGAAATTGCGAAGAAGCTGAAAATTTCCTACAACGGTGTGTACTACTCCCTTCAGAGAACAGCACAAACAGGCTCTAACCAGAGTAGAAAGAGTGGGAGGCCCGGTGCACAACTCAGCAAGAAGACAAGTATATTAGAGTCTCTAGTTTGAGAAATAGACGCCTCACAGGTCCTCAACTGGCAGCTTCTTTAAATGGTACCGCCAAAACGCCAGTGTCAACGTCTACAGTGAAGAGCGACTCGGGATGCTGGCCTTCTAGGCAGAGTGGCAAAGAAAAGCCATATCTGAGACTGGCCAATAAAAAGAAAAGATTGATATGGGCAAAAGAACACAGACATTGGACAGAGGAAGATTGGAAAAACTGTTATGGACAGACGAATCAAAGTTTGAGGTGTTTGGATCACACAAAAGAACATTTGTGAGACGCAGAACAGGTGAAAAGATGCTGGAAGAGTGCCTGACGCCATCTGTCAAGCATGGTGGAGGTCATGTGATGGTCTGGGGCTGCTTTGGTGCTGGTAAAGTGGGAGATTTGTACAAGGTAAAAGGGATTTTAAATAAGGAAGGCTATCACTCCATTTTGCAACGCCATGCCATACCCTGTGGACAGCGCTTGATGGGCAATTTCCTCCTACAACAGGACAATGACCCAAAGCACACCTCCAAATTATGCAAGGACTATTTAGGGAAGAAGCAGGCAGCTGGTATGCTGTCTGTAATGGAGTGGCCAGCGCAGTCACCAGATCTCAACCCCATTGAGCTGTTGTGGGAGCAGCTTGACCGTATGGTACGCAAGAAGTGCCCATCAAGCCAATCCAACTTGTGGGAGGTGCTTCAGGAAGCGTGGGGTGAAATTTCTACAGATTACCTCAACAAATGAACAGCTAGAATGCCAAAGGTCTGCAATGCTGTAATTGCTGCAAATGGAGCATTATTTGACAAAAGCAAAGTTTGAAGAACAAAATTAATATTTCAAATAAAAATCATTATTTCTAACCTTGTCAATGTCTTGACTATATTTTCTATTCATTTTGCAACTCATTTGATAAATAAAAGTGTGAGTTTTCATGGAAAACACAAAATTGTCTGGGTGACCCCAAACTTTTGACGGTAGTG
>NC_061483.1:99773-114516 GCF_022539355.2 Hippoglossus stenolepis
TCGCAGCGTGACGACACATCAGCTGAGCGGCCCCAGGCTGCAGCTCGGCTCCGTTCTCATTTTGAAAAACGTACTCACGTTTTTTTGCTGCCGCAGAGCGAGTTCACACAGAGGTTGGACAAAAGATGAGAGCTGTGCGTGAACGTCTGCCTCCTTATCGTGTGGCCATCTCCTCACACGTGTTCGTTTTTTAAACTGGAGACGCTGATAACGAGTCTTAGATGTGACGGATAATGAAGAAGCTCTTTTTTTAGTCTCACACTGGCTGCAGATTAAAAAAACAAATAAGAGCCTTGTCGGATACAAATCTGGTCGGATTTAGAGCAGATGAAAAAAGGAGCTCCAGTGGAAAATAACATTTATTCAAGAACTTTACCGAGGCCTGTTAGAGGCTTGTTTACTGTGCATCTCCTCTGTTTGACTTCAGAGGGAAATATTTAACTTTTTACTCTTTACAAATACACGACGGAGACATTTTATTTGCTAAATAAACGGTTTCACCTCGTCATCAGCTCCCGATTCTTACTTTACTTCTTATTTAAATCTGCTTCCTGTTATCACCGACACTGAATGGTCATGTGCCAGCACAACCTATTTGAATCAATACATTTGTAAAAGTAGCAAAAATAAAGACAAGTGAAGACAGAGATGAAGCCAAAAACTTCTTGAAAGCGTAAAAAGAAGAAACGTAATCCAGAATGAAAAATCACAGACTGGACGTTTTGTTAATTTTGCAGTAATGTCAGGGTGAAATAAATTTCCGCTGAGTAACTTTGACAAACTCTTTCATTAACAAGCAGCAAAGGACCAGTACGTCAACGTCAGATCAATCAATTACAAAGTAGTCAATCCTTTCTTAGGGCTTTGTGATATTACAACATTTTGTGTGACAAATGAAAAACATCTATTGCAAATTACCCTTTTATGGAAATTCTTTGTCTGTTGGACAGTTCTGTGTGTTCTTCCAACACAATATAGATGCAGGCCAGGAAATTAGCATGAAGGCCACACAAGGGAGAGAACATGACACAGAATGTGGTAATTCTGAACAGAAGAAGGACTCAGACCAGCCAAGACAAAACCGAGAGTCCACATTACAACGAGGAGCAACTTCTGTCGTAGAGACGTCGTTTGAGCGTGACTCAAACACCATTAACCTCTTTTACAATCTACTCAAGAATCATGTGGCTTTTTCTAGCAGCACATCATATTGCAGAGTACACCTGCAACTCTTTTCAACTCACTGTGACTTCCTGTGCTTCTACTGTTCCTCTCTGCAAAATTAAAACCAATCTGAGCTGACAAATAGCCCAGAATATATCCATAAACCTGTTTTTATTTGTAGAATAGCACAGCTAATGATGCCCTACTAAGCTGGTGACAAACACATTGCATTTCCCATAACTTCTTCACAATAAAAGCCTCCTGCTGCTTTGCCAGTGGAGAGTTTCCCATGTGAAACAGCGACAGCAGCTACGGTTTGCATTAGCATTAACTGAACACAGGTCTACAGCTTAAAACGATCAATTCACAGTGAATTAAGTCTGATATGTGAAAGTGCAAACAGGAACACTGGACTGAGATCCAGAAGCTACGAAAGCTGAAGATTTGTAAAAACACCGATTTTTCTCTGATCTCTAGCTCAGAAAAATAAGTTCAGTCACTCAAGTCACAGCTGAGGGAGGAGACGGTGAATGAAGGAGGTTGGATGTGGTCGAACCCGCTACCAAGCAAAACCACAGCACCGCAGGTCAGTGCGGCTGAACCCAGCTCTGAGGCTGGAGTGACAGCTCATGTTATCACTGCTTGGTATCTGACATCACAGCGTCACACGATGATGCTGCTGAGCTGCAGGATCGAATGCCTGCTCCGAATAATATTGTGTGTTTATGCATCTGATTTACAAAAGTTTGCTTTGGGCTCCAGTGTTGGGCCATGGTTTTTTTGTGAAACCACACTTCGGCCTACATGTGCCGTCAAAGCCTCTTTACATCGCTTGGGCCCATATAATACAAAATCTCTTAAGTGTGCTTTTTAAATTACAATGTGAAACCAAAACTAAACAAATCAATTAGTTATTGACTGTCCCCAATCAACTTTACTCTAAATCATTTCACAACAACAGACTCACACATGGACTGTGCAACTACCCTCGTATCTCTCTGCCAGCAGCGAGAGTTTAGTTTATGTTTTTATGTTGTCGACGTGTCAAAGTTGTAGACGTGGCAGTGGTGAGAGACTTCCTTGTTAACAGACAATAAAGTGCTATCTTCTCTTAATCTTTACATCGAGGCTAAAGCAGACGGAGCCGAGCCCATAGAGGAGGTGAAGGTTAACAACACCAATTCACTTCATGAAATTCTAAAATCCAGAGTTATAATACATTGACTTTGAAATGAGAAAATATAAAAGCTGGACTCACCATTGAAGAAAAGCTCTTCCCGCAGTGACTGTCTGGCAGCGGTAGAGAAACAGCGTCTCCTCAGCCACTCTGAGTCAAACACACTGGTGTGATGGTCAGGCCACACAACCGACACCTGAGACAGAAAACGCATATTGGATTAAAAAAAGGTTTTAAAGTTTAGTGTAAAAGCCAACACACGCAACATCAACAACACGTGTGTGCATCAGTGCTGAATGGAGGATTCACATAATTCATCTCTTGTAAAAACTTCCAGCGAAGGGGAACACAAAGTGAAATTGAGTCTTTCCCACAGATCTGATCTAAAAATATTATACAAACTTTTTTATGAATAGTATCTTAACGTCATTGTCTCTAAAGTTTTTCACATTTATTTTTCTTGTAAGCTACTTTTGTCCACAACAAGAAACTCTACAAACTGTATTACTACAACTGAACACTACAAATGAAAGGCTTTTACATGTAGGAGCAGAAGGATATAGATTAGTTGAGATATACTCTAATTAAATGCTCGAAATTGTGAGTGCGCTACTTTGCTTCAGTTTCTATGTGCATATGAAGTACTTCATCTACATGCTTTAAATCAGGAGGCTCCTCGTGCAGCTCCAAAATATTTTTTTCTATTCTTTTCCAAAAGTAAAACCTTATTTACATATTTCAGATTATTTAAAATGACGAATATTTTTCTCACCTGGTTAAGAGCTTCGATCTCAGGATGCAGCATGTTTGTTTGACATATTTCATTTTTTATTTAAAATATCAACAGAATTAAAACCAAGCCCAAACAGGTCACTTATTGGAAAATTAAACTTGAAACTTGATGCACTATAAACGTAAATAATCTCAATTAATTTGAATTACACAACCACAGTTCCACAGTTGGAAGTTGCTTGTATGCCAGAGGTCTTTGGACATATACACAGCTTGAACAATTGAACAGTTTATTTGAAACAATACCTTGTTGTCATTGATGACCTCTACAGAGTCGATCCCTATGTGGATGTCCAGATCACACATCACCAGCTGCCTGGCCTGAGCTGACTGCAGGGTGCACAGTGGACACTGGCAGTTGTCTCTCAGCCAGGTGAATGGGTACAGACTGGTGCCTCCATCATCCCACTCCACCTCCACCATCCGCGCCTCGCCCAGAGCCCGGGCGTGCCTCACGGACTGGCTCGCCACAGGGACCGAGGCCGAGACCATGGTCTGCTGCCCACGAAGCTGCACTGAAGTCAGACGAGATGAAGGTGGACCTGCAGCCTGCCCCGGTCCACGACAAGCCCTGAGAGCCTGGCAGGCCGCAGCAGAGGAGCGACTCCGCAGGGCCGGCAGGGCGAAACGTGCAAATGTGCTCATCCACATTTCTGAAGGGTTCCCACCAGGCACCTGTGTCTCAAGAGCAGAACGTGCCACAGAATCTGTAGATAATGAGCAAAGAATATGAAAAAAAAATGGTTAAATAGAGAATCCTGAACTTTTACCTTTCGGATGATGTGTTTCCAAACCAGCAGTGGATAAAAGACCAATATTATGAGTCTCCTATTGAGCTTAAAAACAGAAATATCAACAAATACAATGTCTAAATGCCATATAATTAAATTGAGGATATAATGAGTCTCATAAAGGTTCTAACTACAAATTTGGAACTCTGATTAACAATTAAATTAATAACTATAACCAAAATTACCATATAGATAGTTAGCTAAGTTGAAGGATATGGAGTTCTTGACAGTGTAGAGCAGGGGTATTCAACTAAAATTTAAAGAGGTCCAGTTAGAGAAAATTTATTGAAGCAAAGGTCCGGAAGATCATAATGTCTAACTATTTAGTGTGATATATATTTAAGTAGCCTAGTAGTTGTATCAACATCTGCATGTACTAAATACCTGACTGTCAAATCAAATGAATTCAGTACGATTCAAAAACTTTTTGACAATATTTATTGTCACGTAACATAGAACTGAACATATATGTATGATTGCAGATCTGTATAATGTTCTCTCATTAACTAAATAAAAGTAGGGTTGCATTTCAAAATAAGAGAAAATAAATAAAATGTGAAAATTGTGCATGTTCAAATAAAGGGCTTAACTTCAGAAAAATAAAATAAAGGGAGCAAAAGCTTGAATTTCCCTTTTTCTGTTTCACATCTTGACTCAAAAGTCTCAACCAATTTTACAGATAATAAATCTCAACACATCTTAACAATTGAACAGTTTTAGAATCACTTTCTTCCCCTCTTATATCCCACTCCCCCACTTTGTTCGTCTGTTTCTCTCCCTTTCTCCGTCTCACTCCTGTTTCTCTCCCTAACACCCTTTCCCCCCCCCTATGTGCTTCCAAAATGGCAGCTGGCCACTTTGAAGATAACACCCTTCCCCCCCCTATTGGAATCTTTACGACATGTAGCGGGGGTCAGAGCTAATTAGGTGAAGGAATATGCATGTGTCTGTGTGTGTGCCAAATTAGACAAAGTTGCTAGATGCATGCAAGGAAGGACCGAAGAGCATAACTAACATTAACTTTCTCAACAACTTGTAACCACAATATCACAACACAAATCAAACTTATAAACATCACACAGAATCGAATAAACAGTCTTGCTTAGCCTAGTATAATTATTAAGCCCAGTTGTGTTACCCGTCCGTGGAAAGTGGAAAAAGAGTTGCTGTGCAGTTCGCAGTTTTGTGAAGTCGTCTGGCTGGTTGTGTGGCTCCTGCCTTAGTGATTCTGTTGAAATGTGCAGCTCAGTTGCTGGCTGAAGTTTTCCAGCAGGACATCAAGTCGCTGCTTGAAGGGTTGGTAGAGCTTGGAGTATGAGGAGGTTTCCTTGGTGAGATGAGCTGGAAGCTGCACCTTTGTGCTCCTCTCGAAGAGTTGGATGTAAAGAGAAGATGTGAGCTGGAGAAGCCAGGCTTCTTCCCTCGGCGATGCAGGAAAAGAGGCTCGACAGCCTTCTCTCTGTGGAGGGAGTGTAGAAAGAGAGAGAGGAAAGTGGTGACAGGCCTTATTGGCCCGGTGACCTCACAGGTCATGGGGTCCAGAGTGACCAATGGGAGTTGAAACCTGTGTCCCTGGGGGGGTTTTCACACCTCTGTGTGACGTTGATGGCCGCTGGGAAACTGAGTCCTGGAGGGACATGCTGCTTCAGGCTTTGACGGCACATGTAGTCCGAAGTGTGGTTTCACCAAAAACCATGTCCCAACATGTGCTACTTTCGTATATAATACCACAACAATGGTAACGCAGCACACAGACACGTTCCAAGATAACAGACGCAGATCTCAGGAGTCTGCTTAGTCACAGTCGATCACTTATGAATAAATAAAAAGCTGACAGATCTGATGACTTTACAGACGACAAATATGTGATTAAAAACCCCTTACAGCCAAACTCAAAAAGTTAAGGTTGGAGAAGGAAGAAGCGTTCAGGAGTGGGGACAGAGACAGGTTTATAGAGTTTAGCAAGGAGGTGAGAGAAGCCAAACGTCTGTACTCTGAGAAACTCCAACACCAGTTCTCAGCCAATGACTCTGCCTCTGTCTGGAAAGGGCTTAGGCAGATTACAAATTGTAAGCCTAGAGCCCCCCACTCCACTAACGACCCACGCCTGGCCAACGACTTGAATGAGTTTTACTGTCGCTTTGAAAGACAATGGGACAGTCCTGACACCATCCCCCGTGACACCACCCTCCAGCCCATCAACTGCATCTCCCCCACCATAGCAAAGGCCTGCGCCTTTCCACAACTGCCCACCTCAGAGCCCCCTCCCTCCTCCCCTACCACAGTGACGACTCTCTCCATCCTGGAGAGGGACGTAAACAGACTCTTCAGGAGACAGAACCCCCGCAAAGCAGCCGGGCCAGACTCTGTCTCTCCATCAATCCTGAAACACTGTGCTGATCAGCTGTCTCCGGTGTTCACAGCCATTTTTAACACCTCACTGGAGACATGCCACGTACCAGCCTGCTTCAAGACCTCCACCATCATCCCTGTCCCCAAAAAAACAAAGATCACTGGATTCAATGATTACAGACCCGTCGCCCTGACCTCTGTGGTGAGGAAGGCATTTGAGCGCCTTGTGCTGTTCCACCTCAAAGCCATCACTGACCCTCTCCTGGACCCCCTGCAGTTTGCCTACAGAGCCAACAGGTCTGTAGACGATGCAGTAAACATGGCCCTTCACTTCATCCTCCAGCACCTGGACTCCTCAGGAACCTACGCCAGGATCCTGTTTGTGGACTTCAGCTCAGCTCTACAGAAATTGAAATGTTTTTAGGTTCTTAAACCACAAATGTTTCTTTAACTAAAACACAAAAACTTTGAATAGAAATGAGAATATAGAAGAGGGTTAGGGTTAGGGTTTTTTTTTTTAACGTTTCGATTGATGTGAATATGACGATTCAATGTGACATGACTGTTTAGTGTTTGTCTTTTTAAAAGTGAATCTACTTCAGATCACAAACAGGAAAAAACTGTACAAACCACAGGGCGTTTGGCACTCGGGCCACACCCCCAAACAGTGATGTCACAGCAGGCGTTTTAAATGAGTGGCAAAGTTAAAACTTTATTATCTTTAGATTCGTCAGAGACTAATGTTGATTTCATCCAAATGAAATCCAGAGTTCAAAATAAGTAAACTGGACCTAGTTTCACTTGTTAATAAAGAAAATGATATCCAGGTATTTCAAGCCACTTTCTCTGAGTAATAATTAGCAACTACATCCATCCAAGAATGACTAAGAATCTGTCATCACAAGTAATGATTATTTTCATTAGCGATTCACAAAGTCTTGAAAGTTTTTTGTTTTGTCCAACTAATGATGTAAAATCAAACAGCTCAGAGGACAACAATTCCTGCCTCATCATCATGTTAGCAGGGAAGGGTCAAAAGTAAATTCCTGGATCTGCCTGCTTGCATTCAGATGTGACCTAACAATGTACTGAGGTTCTTCCTGGGGTCAAGTCCCAACGCTCCACAAAACTCCATAGAAATCGGTTCAGTAGTTTGAGTAACGAAAACATGAAAACCTGCTCGGCAAAGGTAAAGATGATCAATATATTAGTAAAGAAAAACAAACTGTAACCAGAGTGAACAACCAAGAAAAACCACCTGCTTTGACATCACTGCATCAAAATGTTAAAAAACAAACTTGGCAGCGAATTTTTTTTTTCCCGACAGTTTGGTTTCCTGCTCCCTGCGGAAAACACACCGTCTCTAAATGTCTCTGTTTTGTGTTAAATCTGGTCCCATCACAACGAGAGTACGTGTGAGTGTGTGTTTGTGTAATTGTGTGTATTTGTGTGTGTGCACGTGTGCGTTCCTGTGGTGAACAGTTTTCTCCTGATCAGCAATATACATGTATCGGTACAGCCATGTCACTGGAAAGAGGTTTTATTTTGATTCTGACATGCTCGTATTTTTAGTAACTTAACTGCTGTAAAAGGAAAATGATCAGTGGGATGTTGATGAAATGTTGTTCCTCTCATGAAATGACACCGCATGTCGGTGTGAACGTGACCAAACCGGATCTGAAGCTGTTGTGAAATTGGTTCGGGAACAGGACACGGCTCTTTCTGCTTAAGTTAAAACGTTTTTTTTGTTTTACAACTGGATTATTCCAGCTCATCTCTTGTCATTGTACTTGGCCAGCTGCTGTAACGAGAAGTCACGACTACTGAGATGCAAGGTGGAAGTATTCCAGTATCTGAAAAAGTATTTATAGAATATATACAGCTTTGGCAATATAAATAAAAGTTGTCCCAAATGAAGCTCCGTGGATTCCTCGTGCTTTTTAGTAGAACTCCGTAGAACCTCAGCCAGGACCCAACAGTTTTCATTAAGTCCCTACAGGCCGTCCTGATAAATTACATTGACAGAACATGAGGTCACTGTGACCTTGACCTTTGACCTTCAGCCACCAAAATCAAATGAGTTAATACTATAAACCAAAAGATTATTTTTGCCAAATGTAAGAGAACTCCCAAGTTATTATTTTGGAGATGTCGTTGTAATGGCAGATTTACTTCAGTAATGTTTAATAGAAGAACAGATATGTATTTGTAGTTAAAGCAGATAACAAATTCTAGGTTATAGTTTTCTATGACTTACAAGAGCTGCAGAGGGACTATAAGTGTTTATGGCCCCACATGTGTGACTCTGGCACCAGTTTCCACTGCAGGGGGTTTTACTAGTGTGTCTGATAGAGATGGGTGAGGGGAACCTGTAATTGTAGTTACAGGACTGGGGTCTTTTGATGTTGTAAAATGAAGATTAGAGGATCTCGAGACAGATTGTCTCACACCAGGGATCTGGGACGGAGATCTGAGAGAGAACTCTGCCTAACCTGGTCATATCAGGAAGCTGAAGAATACCTTTGGCCTCGCAGGAGGGCTTCTGATTGTATAAGTGAAGGATTCTCCTGTGCTCTGTGTTCATTCTATACACGTTGGCAATAGGTGGCTGTGTGGGGTGAGCCCACCTGCAGGTGTTAGAATTGAACTTTCCGAGAGACAATGTTATGTGTGTATTATTATACAATAGAGTATCATTATTAAACAGAAATTGCCACCACAGTGTTCACAAGGCAAAACAGAAAAGTGAGGTCAAAGTGACCTTTGACCCCAGAAATCTCTTCATCTTTGAGTTCAAGTGAATGTTTGATTCTTGTGAACACGATATCGCAGGGAGCAGACGGACCTGGAGGTGGAAACATGTTCCTTCATCCTGGTGACAGACGGATGAGAACATGAACTCTTTGATGAAGGTAAAAAGAATCAGACGCGGGAGGAAATTTTCAGCTCAAGGACGCTTATTCAAGCGCAGTGATGCCACAGTTTTACAACGTTGAATAACACTTTGATCTTTCATGTAACATCAAAGAGAGAAAAAGAAACAAAAACATAAACCCAAACAAAACACAAAAGAAGAATCGACCGTGATCACTTCATCCAAGTTCTGCGCTGAAACGCTTATCTACAAACTAAGATTTGTTCCTTTCTATGAAAAGAAAAATAAATGTATTTATTCTGCTAAAACATCGAAATGCGTTTTGTTTTTTGTAGAAATAGTTTATATTTAATAGAAACTCACCATCACATTCACAGGGCACAAGAGTTTAAACAAGCATCATCCTGAGAATCTGAAATCTCATACATTAAAGCAGAAACAGGAAACTTGTACTAATTTTATAATGAAGTAAGATGGTTTGACTCAGTTTCTTGAAACCTCCGAACCAGGTTATTTAGAGATATTTAAAGTTCTTAACTTCAAACTAATTTACAAATGTTGAACAGCGACTGTTCGGGAACCAGCAGCGTCACACTACACGACTTCCTGTCTCGTGATCCGGACTCTTTGAGAGTTCACACCACACGACTGTTTGTCAACGGGAGAGTCACAACCTCAACGTTCACCTGGAGAAACCTTGACTGGGACGACTGGTCTCCTGCGCTCTGATTGGCTGGAGTTGTTGCCGGATCACCTACAGACATTTATCCTGAAATCTGGAGTTTGGCGATGGATTTGTCAGCGAGTGAAAGAAATCCGACTAAAACAGGATTTAAGGCAACTTCAAGATTCAGACTGAAGGAGAATTCAGAGCTTTAAGTGATTTGAATGTAAAAAGGATTAAAAACCAGCGGAACAAAGATTCTCAAACGAGCAGCAAGAGAAAAATAAACGCTTAATCTACCCAGAGATCATTTCTGAAGAGACTCACTTTAAGTTTCAACACCTGAACATTTCTATGTAGCGTTATCGATATTTGATATCAGAGAAAATGGCCGACTGTAACTTAAATCAGGTGCAAAGTAAATAGATTTTTAACAAGAACCAGGAAGTTTTATCCTCGAATAATTTACTCAAAATCATCATTATAATGATAATTTGAAGGAGCCAGATCAATGTAGAAAACTATACACGTATACAATTTTATCTTATACAATGTTTCGTCAATAGTCTGGTGATGAGGGGGCTACAGCACCCCCTGCTGGACAAGACAAAGCAGTGAAATTAATCATTAAAAAAACTTTTGTCTTTGCATTGTAGTGTTGCTGTTTGTTTGCTTTATAAATTCCTGGCACGACTTCTAAGATCTGCCTCGACTGCTTAATATCTCAGAACCTTTGCATCGCCCGTCACCTCAGCGCTTCAACACCAATATGTAGTTTAGCTCCTATTCTTTAGCTAAGATCCTTTTTTAAAAAAACGTAATGTCACCGTTTGGTTTGCCGAGCTCATGTGTGCTTGTGGACGATGTTGCGCAGCAACCGGAGGCGAGACATGACCTCGTCCCAGTCCAGGTAGGCGCCCTCGAGGTGTCTGGAGCAGTCGGGCCTGGTGACGTAGCTCCTCCGTCCGTGGAGCAGGCGCCAGTTATCAAACGTCACCATTTCACCTGAAATACAACAAACATGAAAAAGTTCAGATGTGAAGATTTGTTTCATTCGAATCAGTTTGTTTTAATAAGATATGTTATTTTGTCATTTTCGTTCCACTTCATTCAGATAATTCAGTTAGAATTACTTCCATGTTTCCAACTGACTTGTAAAAAAGGATCTCAAGCACTTGATGGCTTCATATTAATATTTTGTTATGTTATCAAATCATATCATATAATATAATCTGTATTATTATTAAACTACTTTCGTGATTAGACATCAGGCTGAAAGAAAGAGGCTGCAAGCTGCAACCAGATATCAGCTCACAAGGAAATGTTAAAACATTTGAGTTGATTTTGATCTAAATTTATTATAAATCTTCACCAAATTTTGAAAAGAAAAGTACATTAATATGTTTCCATCCACTGCTTTTCAGTAAATATAAGGAATTAATTTGTCGTCTTTAACAGTTGTTTTTAAATTTCTCTTCTAGTGTCTTTAAACTGCAGAAGAAACAGGTGCAACAGGAATGAAAACGTAAAATAAAAGACGGAACTACAACGTGATTTAAATGTTTAAAAGGTTAAATGTTAAATGTTACAGAGTCGACACAGAATTCAGGTTTTTATCTGCAGCTGTTTCTTCTCTGGTTTTTGATCAATAGACAAACGTCTCCACTTCAGCCGAATCTTTCTGTGACAGTTTGGTTTGTTTTCAAATTTTCCGTGATTACACAACGACAGACAGACACACACCTACTGTCCTTGTGTTGCAGGGTGGAGCCTGTTGGTCTCGTTACGTGAGAGCGATACAGGAATAATGTGACTGTTCTCACTTGTTCAGCTGTTTCCACTGTTCTCGTTTCCAAACATCCTACAAATGATTTCAGGATGAGAACTAACTGGAACATTAAATCTCTGGAAGTGCAAAAAATACTCTGCTAGCTCGAAATGTTATAATTTTATGGCCCTTTGGTGTTTTTTCTGTTCCTCTTCAATCACTTTTCCCTGAGAACCACATGTTCACCTTCTAACCTTCACACTTATACATGTCAGTTTGAAAGGTGTCGTCCACTGACCTGGCTCCATCGTGTAGCTGACCACGTTCTCTGGGCGGTTCATGAGGTCGGTGAAGGCCTTCAGCGCTCTGTAGAAGGGTTGGACCTGGTGGACGGGGAGGTCCAGCACCGAGTCTCTGGTGGCGTTGTTGAAGTTGATCCTCTCAACTCGGCCTGTACGATCGATGCTGCTCAGAAAGAAGAAGGAAAAGTCACTAGTAACGAGTGATTACTTTTAATAATGGATTATTCTGATATAATCTGGAAGAGGTTGATTTTAAGTTTCAGAAGAAA
Organism: Hippoglossus stenolepis; assembly: GCF_022539355.2. Classification (NCBI taxonomy): domain Eukaryota; kingdom Metazoa; phylum Chordata; class Actinopteri; order Pleuronectiformes; family Pleuronectidae; genus Hippoglossus; species Hippoglossus stenolepis. The sequence continues at coordinate 111,928 of NC_061483.1, forward strand.
AACTCTAAAAGATCCTCGTGTTTTCAAACGTGTTGTTTTGTCCGAATATTGTTTTAATCTCTGCTCTTTTCATTTAAATGTTTTTCTTTCAACTGAGAACTTTGAAGGTTTGTTAAGAAAAGTGCCATAAAAATACTGTTAATTATGGTTTAAAAAATGCAAATATAATGTTTAGTATAATAAAAGACAATGAAAAAATTGAAAACATTCATATTATAGAAGTTACACACATTCATATTATATTATAATACTATAGATAGATGGAAGACGTAAGTTTTCTGACATTATTTATTATTCACAATTATTTGACGCACGTGTGTGATTATTAAACATCTCTTTCCAACACAATGAATAATCACAAAGCAGCTGAAACACACATCTGCTCAGTGTGAGGCCGTGTTGAGAACATCTCCCAGCCAGCAGATGGCAGTGTCGCATTTCAAATCACACAAACGCCCTCGCCGGTGAGATACACATCTTTCTTTGTGATTCACTGTTGTTGTGTAGGGTCTGAATCTTTGCCTCAAACACAGAAGCTACACGTGTGCGTACGTATGAGAGTAAAACCACAACATGTGGTGTGACAGCTCGTCTCCACTCACTCGATGACGTGTTTCTTGGACTGCAGCAGGAAGTCGCAGTAGTCCCTCCCCATGTCGGTGAAGTCCACCAGGGTGGAGGTGAGGGTCCTGTAGGCCTCCGGGTCTTCTCTCTGCAGCAGCTCGACCATGTGGAAGCCGTCCACCACCTCGCTCTCCCCCCCCTCCACGGCCTGGATGCAGTGCACAAACTGCACCTACAAGAGTCCAACACACACACAAATGCTCAATTTGCAACTCGGAGGCCATAAAAGCCAAATGTCAAAACAAGAACATCAATTCATAAGTGAGGTTTTACTCACTCCTGGTGAGAAGTGTAACGCAGGGTAGTCCGTGTGGAGACTGAGCCGTTTGGACGTGTAGGCCAAATTGTTTGCCATGTTTTTGTCCTGACCTGCCATGGTGCCTGAGGACAAAGATAATATTCATTAATAAACTCCACGTTCATTATTTAACTTTGGATTTGGAAGATCAGCGGCCATACCAGGGCTGTGTGGAGAAAAGAAAAGATGAGATGAACTCCCCAGGATTCCTGGGCGGGGCGGAGCGCAAGCCACAGGAATGCTCAGACCTCTGAAGTAGATACTTCATTGAGATGCAGCAGGAGTCGAGCGCTAATGAGGTAAAGTTATCTTCCCTGTTCTGTTTGCATGCCTCGTTTGGATGCCCGGCTCGAAACAGTCTAGTTTCTGTGATGGCCGGATTTCAGCTTTGTCTACAGTCAGCTTTACTTCCAGCAGCATGAGCTCATCTGCTGGCAGAGGAAGAAGCTTTACGCTCCAAACCCCTGTTCTGACTGAGTGCACCAGGTAATTCCTCTGGTTTAAAAAAAAAACAAAAAAACGCTGGAATGCTTTTAGGTTGTTTTCTCCGTCTCTGTCCTCGAGTAATCAGCTCTGCAATAAGTCAAAGAGATGAAGTCTGGATGATGAAGGAGGCAGCAGACACTCACTGAGCTTCTCCACGGAGACAAAATCAATCAATGCTGCAGAGAACTTGACTCATTGACGTATCTTCCTCAACATTAAACGATATAAATCGAGAATCTTATCAAAAAAGTCTTCCTGCCTTGTTCGATTCCCTGGATAAAGGATGTAAATAAAAATCTTTTGTGTTTGATTTTCTCCAACAACGTTTCCCGGGCACCGCTCCAGCTAAAATATGAACAGTGGAACATTCAACAGCAAGATTTAGTGGCGAGTCAGATTATTAAACAGGAGCTATTGAGGCCGACTGGGAGAAGAGAGAAGGATGAACGCTACAGACTCCCTACCCGTAGAATGAGCCTCTCTGAGATAACCGATCCTCTCGGAGAGTCTGGCCACTTGGCCCCGCTCTCTCGGCGCCCCCTTCAGGCGGACGATGCCAAAGCGACGCAGGGCCAGGAGCCAGGCCAGCGCGGCCTTATCGTCATGGAGGACTTCCTCGAAGTCGCCGGTGGGGATGTTCAGCTTGGAATCAAAGTAATAACGATCTGAAATGAGAAGAAGGACGTGGAGGAAATATCCTTTTAATAGTTGATAGTTTAAGAGTTTTACATGTTTTGGGTTTTAAAGGCCCGCTCAAGAAATAAACTGCGCTCTGCAAGGAGCCAATCTCTGAAGCCAAGTTCCACCCACCAGTGCATCTGTGTTCTGACATGAAGCTGAACTGTTTCATCACTTCATCAGAGGTTCATTGTTTCTTCCCCTCTGTCTCAGCTTCTCCTGTTAGAATCGTTTTCTTTTACTGAGCATCGACCCAAAGCCTCATAACCACCACGACCTTTAAGGCAGGTTTTTCTTTCTGAATCATGAATGATAACTACTAATTTACGTTTGACTAAATAAATATAATAACATTTTAGAGTTAACAGGGTCAACATCATCACTTTGAAGGTTCAACTGACATAAATGGACCTGCACCTTTGTGTACAGCAGAGATGAGCAACCATTCGCTTATATTTACATTAACCCTCAAGAACACGTGACAAAGAAAAGTCCAACAATGT
>NC_061483.1:114616-129859 GCF_022539355.2 Hippoglossus stenolepis
CACACTTCAGTTACGTATTGCTGTTGATTTAAACTTTGAACTTTGACTCTATTTTTTAATTTTAAATTTAATTCTCAACTTTGAACTTTAATTTTAAAACTGTATTTTTTTAAAATTTTAAATTTAATTCTCAAACTTTGAACTTTAACTTTAACTTTATTTTAAATTTAATTCTCAACTTTGAACTTTAACTTTAAACTTAATTTTAAATTTTAAATTTAATTCTCAATTTGGAACTTTAACTTTAAACTTTATTTTTTAATTTTAAATTTAATTCTCAACTTTGAACTTTAATTTTAAAACTGTATTTTTTTAAAATTTTAAATTTAATTCTCAAACTTTGAACTTTAACTTTAACTTTATTTTTAAATTTAATTCTCAACTTTGAACTTTGACTCTATCTTTTAATTTTAAATTTAATTCTCAACTTTGAACTTTAACTTTAAATTTTATTTTTAATTTAATTCTCAACTTTGAACTTTGACTCTATTTTTTAATTTTAAATTTAATTCTCAACTTTGAACTTTAACTTTAACTATTTTTTAATTTTAAGTTTAATTGTCAGCTTTAAAAACTTTAACTTTAACTTTATTGTTTAAATAATTCTCAACTTTGAACTTTAACTTTAACTTTAAATGTAATTCTCAACTTTTTACTGGAAAAGATATTGAAAGACAACTTACCTTCTGACTCCGAAAAGAACAAACGAGACAGACTTTTTTAGAAACCTGCATTTTATTCCCAACAAAGTAGCTATTTTTACTACCTTGGACACTTACCGTGTACTCACCTTAAACTCTGTTTGATTAGGTCCTAAAACCTAACAAATCCCACCTCAAACAAGTTCCACTCTATCCTAATCCTAACCACTACTAGTCAATACTAAACCTAAACCTAACCTGTTTCTTAAACCACGACATTTCATCCTAAAACTAATTACAAAACCTAACCTAAACAATCTATCCTAATCCTAACCTAGACCTGAATCCTAACCCTAACCAGTTTGAATCCAATGAACCTAAACCAATATCCAAAAAACCTAACCTAACCAATGGACCTAAACCTAACCAATCGACCCAAAACCTAAACCTAACCCATTAAGACTCAAAACATAACTTGAAACCATGAATCCTAACCTAACCAATTAAAATCTGAATACCTTAAAATACCTTTAAACCTAACCAATTGACCTAAACCTAACCAATCGACCCAAACCTAAACCTAACCCATTAAGACTCAAAACATAACCGAAACCATGAATCCTAACCTAAACCAATTTAAATCTGAATATCTTAAAATACCTTTAAAACCTAAAACCTAACCAATCGACCCTAAACCTAACCAATAGACCTTAAATCTAAAACTAACCCATGGAACATCAAAACATAAAATCCTAAATACCTGAACCTTTTAAATAAACAAACCATATCCTAAACCTAACCAATCTTTTAAAAGAATTAAACGTTCACTTCAAGTTCTAAAACCTGAAATAGGAGATCTTAACAAAAAAGGAAAAACCTTGAATCTGTTCTTAAAAAGAATCTTAGAATTACATTATATAAATTACTGTCACACCCTGGGGCTTGATCACCCTGGCGGGGCCTTCCTTGGGAGAGGGTGTCTAGTGATGATGGCCGAAACACCCGATGATCCCGAGGTCCACTACTGATGATGTGTCACCTAAAATAGAAATAGAATAAAATTAGACTTCAATAAATAGTCCAAACAACTGTACAAAAAAACAAATCCAAACAATAAAAAACAAAACTACCATTAGACTTCAATATAGGACAGACCAAAATAGAAAACCAAGGCATGCCAAAAAATCCTTAGATACTTTGAAAAAACAATACAATATTACCAAAAGATACCAAAAACCAAACTAACTTTTTTAAAAAAATAATAATAAATAAACTAAATATACAAAAACAAGACTAATAACCAAAGCATCTCAAACCAGTAACTCACCACAAACCAAATGAAAATCGAACAAATCAATTAAAATTAAACCAGAATGAAACAAATGCTATTAAAAAGTATAAAGGATAAACCCGTTCTTAAATCAAAAAACCCAAACCACAGTTAAAAGCCAATCCGGCAAAGGGGATATGTAAGAATGGAGAGTAGTCGATGACGTGCGTGGGCCAGTGCATTGCCTTTGGCTCCCTAGTTCAAACTGCCCAGTCGTCGGACGAAGCAGGGGGAGTCATCGAGATATTTTTTCTAACCCTAACCCTTGTGCGGTGTATGGAACACAGGAATGTCTCAGAAATTTCTGGAGCTGAGCGTTGTATGGAGCACAGAAATTTCACATAGGATCCATTCATAGATGTTTGGTGAAACCAAGTAGGCAGAGCTCTGGCGCAAAACCTTGGTTTTTCCAGCCTCCAGAATAATGAGCCAGGATATGCATGGCTTATTCTAGTTATCTCTGGAGGTGACATCTTAATGGAAGCTATGGAGAGTCAAGGAGGCGGAGCTCTGGCGAAAAAATCCTTGTTTCCTCCAAACCCTCACAATGACTAGGAAGGCCATGCTTGTCATGGCTTATTCTAGTTATTTTTGTGGGAGCTTCTCAAATGTCTCCCATGCTGTTAAAATGTAAAAACCTTAAAAACTAACCAAACCTCTTTCTAGAAAAAATAACCAAACCATTTCCAGCAAAACAAGCCCGATTCTCAACCCTGACTGGCCAGACTAGGGATACCTTGCGGTGTTAACGAATAGTCTGTGCTGAGCAGGGGGTAAGTATGCGGCCCCCCCGGGTCCGACTCTAGGACAGCACGCGGGGTGTGGTGGTCCAGGGCATCAGGACCTTAAACGTTGCCCAGTCTTCTATGAGGTATAGCCTCACCCATCCTGCGATCCATTCCTGCACTACACCGCCTAACCAGAATCTACCCCAAAAAAACTAAAATTGGACTCCTTCAAATTGTCACTCTCCCCAAAATTTCCATCCCCTGGTCCAGCTTAGGGACCAGGCCGTGGATGCACCGGGACCTAAGAGCTCCTCTCACCACCTCTGGATCCACTGAAGACTTAGTTATATATTTTTTTAATTTCTTTAAAATTTTAACTTAATTCTCAACCTTGAATTTTAACTTTTACTTTATTTTTAATTTTAAATTTAATTTTAAACTTTGAACTTTGACTCTATTTTATAATTTTAAATTTAATTCTCAAACTTTGAACTTTAATTTTAAAACTGTATTTTTTTAAAATTTTAAATTTAATTCTCAAACTTTGAACTTTAACTTTATTTTTAAATTTAATTCTCAACTTTGAACTTTAACTTTAAACTTAATTTTAAATTTTAAATTTAATTCTCAATTTGGAACTTTAACTTTAAACTTTATTTTTTAATTTTAAATTTAATTCTCAACTTTGAACTTTAATTTTAAAACTGTATTTTTTTAAAATTTTAAATTTAATTCTCAAACTTTGAACTTTAACTTTAACTTTATTTTTAAATTTAATTCTCAACTTTGAACTTTAACTTTAAACTTAATTTTAAATTTTAAATTTAATTCTCAATTTGGAACTTTAACTTTAAACTTTATTTTTTAATTTTAAATTTAATTCTCAACTTTGAACTTTAATTTTAAAACTGTATTTTTTTAAAATTTTAAATTTAATTCTCAAAATTTAATTCTCAACTTTGAACTTTAACTTTAAACTTAATTTTAAATTTTAAATTTAATTCTCAATTTGGAACTTTAACTTTAAACTTTATTTTTTAATTTTAAATTTAATTCTCAACTTTGAACTTTGACTCTATCTTTTAATTTTAAATTTAATTCTCAACTTTGAACTTTAACTTTAAATTTTATTTTTAATTTAATTCTCAACTTTGAACTTTGACTCTATTTTTTAATTTTAAATTTAATTCTCAACTTTGAACTTTAACTTTAACTATTTTTTAATTTTAAGTTTAATTGTCAGCTTTAAAAACTTTAACTTTAACTTTATTGTTTAAATAATTCTCAACTTTGAACTTTAACTTTAACTTTAAATGTAATTCTCAACTTTTACTGGAAAGATATTGAAAGACAACTTACCTTCTGACTCCGAAAAGAACAAACGAGACAGACTTTTTTAGAAACCTGCATTTTATTCCCAACAAAGTAGCTATTTTTACTTACCTTGGACACTTACCGTGTACTCACCTTAAACTCTGTTTGATTAGGTCCTAAAACCTAACAAATCCCACCTCAAACAAGTTCCACTCTATGCCTAATCCTAACCACTACTAGTCAATACTAAACCTAAACCTAACCTGTTTCTTAAACCACGACATTTCATCCTAAAACTAATTAACCAAACCTAACCCTAAACAATCTATCCTAATCCTAACCCTGAACCCTGAATCCTAACCCTAACCAGTTTGAATCCAATGAACCTAAACCAATATCCTAAAAACCTAACCCTAACCAATGGACCCTAAACCTAACCAATCGACCCAAAACCTAAACCTAACCCATTAAGACTCAAAACATAACTTGAAACCATGAATCCTAACCCTAACCAATTAAAATCTGAATACCTTAAAATACCTTTAAACCTAACCAATTGACCCTAAACCTAACCAATCGACCCAAACCTAAACCTAACCCATTAAGACTCAAAACATAACCCGAAACCATGAATCCTAACCCTAAACCAATTTAAATCTGAATATCTTAAAATACCTTTAAAACCTAAACCTAACCAATCGACCCTAAAACCTAACCAATCGACCCTAAACCTAACCAATAGACCTTAAATCTAAAACTAACCCATGGAACATCAAAACATAAAATCCTAAATACCTGAACCTTTTAAATAAACAAACCATATCCTAAACCTAACCAATCTTTTAAAAGAATTAAACGTTCACTTCAAGTTCTAAAACCTGAAATAGGAGATCTTAACAAAAGGAAAAACCTTGAATCTGTTCTTAAAAAGAATCTTAGAATTACATTATATAAATTACTGTGACACACCCTGGGGCTTGATCAACCCTGGCGGGGCCTTCCTTGGGAGAGGGTGTCTAGTGATGATGGCCGAAACACCCGATGATCCCGAGGTCCACTACTGATGATGTGTCACCTAAAATAGAAATAGAATAAAATTAGACTTCAATAAATAGTCAAACAACTGTACAAAAAAACAAATCCAAACAATAAAAACAAAACTACCATTAGACTTCAATATAGGACAGACCAAAATAGAAAACCAAGGCATGCCAAAAAATCCTTAGATACTTTGAAAAAACAATACAATATTACCAAAAGATACCAAAAACCAAACTAACTTTTTTAAAAAATAATAATAAATAAACTAAATATACAAAAACAAGACTAATAAACAAAGCATCTCAAACCAGTAACTTACCACAAACCAAATGAAAATCGAACAAATCAATTAAAATTAAACCAGAATGAGACAAATGCTATTAAAAGTATAAAGGATAAACTCGTTCTTAAAACCGATTTACATACCCTATCAAAACGATTGTCTCTTCTGTTTTCTAAACAGAAAGGAAACATACCAAAAACCAAACTAACCTCCTTCTTTTTTAAAAAAAATAATAATAATAAATAAACTAAATATACAAAACAAGACTAATAACCAAAGCATCTCAAACCAGTAACTCACCACAAACCAAATGAAAATCGAACAAATCAATTAAAATTAAACCAGAATGAAACAAATGCTATAAAAAGTATAAAGGATAAACCCGTTCTTAAATAAAAAACCCAAACCACAGTTAAAAGCCAATCCGGCAAAGGGGATATGTAAGAATGGAGAGTAGTCGATGGTGCGTGGGCCAGTGCATTGCCTTTGGCTCCCTAGTTCAAACTGCCCAGTCGTCGGACGAAGCAGGGAGTCATCGAGATTTTTTTCTAACCCTAACCCTTGTGCGGTGTATGGAACACAGGAATGTCTCAGAAATTTCTGGAGCTGAGCGTTGTATGGAGCACAGAAATTTCACATAGGATCCATTCATAGATGTTTGGTGAAACCAAGTAGGCAGAGCTCTGGCGCAAAACCTTGGTTTTTCCAGCCTCCAGAATGACTAGGAAGGCCATGCTATGCATGGCTTATTCTAGTTATCTCTGGAGGTGACATCTTAATGGAAGCTATGGAGAGTCAAGGAGGCGGAGCTCTGGCGAAAAAATCCTTGTTTCCTCCAAACCCTCACAATGACTAGGAAGGCCATGCTTGTCATGGCTTATTCTAGTTATTTTTGCATCTCAAACCAGTAACTTACCACAAACCAAATGAAAATCGAACAAATCAATTACAATTAAACCAGAATGAAACAAATGCTATTAAAAGTATAAAGGATAAACTCGTTCTTAAATCAAAAAACCCAAACCACAGTTAAAAGCCAATCCGGCAAAGGGGATATGTAAGAATGGAGAGTAATGCGACGCATGGGCCAGTGCATTGCCTTTGGCTCCCTAGTTCAAACTGCCCAGTCGTCGGACGAAGCAGGGGGAGTCATCGAGATATTTTTTCTAACCCTAACCCTAACCCCCTAACCCCAACCCCTAACCTCTAACCCCAACCCCCTAACCCTCTAACCCCAACCCTCAAACGAAAACCGAAAAATCAATAAATTAAAACCAGAATCAAACAAATATCACAAACATTAAAAGGAAGAATATACAAAAAACAAAACGAAAGGAAAATTCTAAAATAAAATACCTATCCATATTTAAAGCCAATTCAGCGAAGGGGATATGTGAAAGTGGAGAGTATCGATGATGTGCGTGGGCCAGTGCATTGCCTTTGGCTTCCCATTTCAACTGCCCAGTCGTCGGATGAAGCAAGGGGAGTCGTTGAGATATCTTTTCAAATCCTAACCCCTAACCCTTACCCCAAAAACACTTAACCATTAATTTATAAATCCCTCTGTGTGTATAGATTTCATAGTTTATTTGATTTTCAATGTCTTTTTATATCTTTATATGCTTATATATACTCTATGGACATGAGTTTATATTTAAACACTGTCTCTGACAAACTAAAACACAGCATGCATAGAGCATAGAGCATTCTGAAGAGGGAAGGACAAAGAAAAAGCTGTGGGTGTGGTCTTTTCATGGAGATGAAGTGAAAAGGGGGGGAGTTGAACTATGTGTCTGTGTGAGTGTGAAGGATGTGTGTGTGTGAGCTGAGTGAACAGTGAAATCCCAGGAGATAAGACACAGGGTTTGTGTATAGATTTCATAGTTTATTTGATTTTATATATCACCAGTTAATCCTTAACCTTAATTCTAATCCTAACCAGTTGATCCTTAACAAAACCGTCAATCCTTAAAAACACTTAAACATTACTTTATTCATGCCTTTGTGTGTATATGTGTATAGATTTCATAGTTTATTTGATATTAAATGTATTTTTAAATCTTTATATGCTTATATATATACACTATGGACAGGAGTTTATATTTAAACACTTGTCTCAGACAACAAAAACACTATAACAACACTTTATAAAATCTATAAACACATAGGGATTAATAGTTTATTTGATTTCATGTCTTCTTTATATGCTTATTCCTACTCTTGCATATTGTAACCAACATTTAACATTTAACAGTAAAGTAGTTCTCATTGTAAGGACTTTTTTCATTTCAGGAACATGACGTGCCCTCTGTTGGCCAGACTCAGTATGGGCCTGCGCCATCTGGTGGCCAAAGTTGCAAAGCACAAGTGCCCTCCTGACCAATCACAGCCAAGTATTAAACTGAGAGCCATGCTAATGAGAGTCATCAGGCATAATCACCCTTATACCCCCAACCCTAACGCTATATATAAACACTGACTGTGACAACTAAAATACTTTTTTTCCTTTAATTTTAGGAACATGATGTCAACATCAGACTGGCCCTGTGTGCCCTGCAATGACGCTCTGGCACCCTCCTGTGGCCGTGCCCATGAACTCCACTCCAAACTCTATCCCTGACCTCATCACTGACCTTGACCCCCTTGTCTGACTCTGACTGACCCTGAACCTATCCCTAACCCCTAACCCTAACCTGCCCCAGGTAATCTTCCCCTTCACCTAAAGGGTTGTCTGGTTTTCATGATGTCTCCTCACACCTATCTCACTCTCTGATTGACTGTCTCCATATCACACCTTCACACACACAAACATGCACTTCTCAGAGGCACTTCCCTCTTCTAGGGTGTAAATGGGATTGGCCTCACAAGGGACTGGAAAAGATGGAGAAGTGGATGGACAGACAGCAAGTGTTAGGATGGATGAAATGAAAGCGGGGGGAGGTGGCATATCATATAGTCAGACACTGGAGATTTAAGATCTCATGGATACGTGATTGGTGGAGAACAGCACTGAAGATAAAGGTTGACAGTAAGAGAAGAGGTTTTGGGCCTGCAATGTGACCTGATTTGTTTAGGCATGTCTTATGCAGATGACTCAGAACATAATGCAAACACATTCAAAAAGTGATGTTGCATCATAAATAAAAGGAAAACCTCACATTTGCGGTCAACATATCTATGTTGTGTTTGGATCATGTTTGTGATGCCAGTTGGGAGAGGGATCCCTCACATGTGGTTCTCTCTGAGGTTTCTACCTTCTTTACCTGTTAAAGGTTTTAGTAGTTTTACTCTTGCTGAGGGTTAAGAACAGAGGATGTCTCACCTTGTTAAAGCCCTATGAGACAAATTGTGATTTGTGAATATGGGCTATACAAATACAATTTGATTGATTGATTATGTGAGTGTATGAAGTTTGTGGAGACAGATGATATCTTTAGCAGTATTCATTGTCAGTACTGGATGCATCAGGTACACTGGGCAGATGAGCCATTGAGACAAATTGAACAGATATATCTACACCTTGTCTCTTTTTGTCAATGCAGTAAGGGTTAGGGTTTTCTCACAGAGACATGTTGTCCCTTCCCCCAGTTGCTTTCAGCGCTCATCCTCGGAGAGCCTTACCACTTCTGATTAATTCTATTCCACCAAAGTTAGCTGCAATTCACCAAGAGGACAGTGATGAGGTAGTCCTCAATGAGTGAATGAAACTACGTGGCTAAAATGATTTATACCTTTGTAGAATTTTAAGGTTAAAGAGAATAAAACTAAGATGAGATAATAGATAATAAGTTTAGGGTTGGTTAAAAAAATGGTGATACTTACTGGACCAAATAACAACACACATTTTGGTGCCACATTTCTGGGCCTGAGCTCTTTCTTGAAATCACCACACAAACCTAGTTAACATTGCATTTAACTAAGAGGTCAGCACACTCTACATGGTCATGGGAGCACGTTAGCCTACAGTTAGTCAGTAGCTACCTCAAACTCGAGTTGACAAAACAACAAAATGCCTAAAGCTAAATGGTTGAAAGTGTGACTGTACAAAAGAGTTCCGACACTGGGACATGCAGCAAATGTTTGATTAACTAACACCCCCCCCCCCCACACACACACACACACACACAATTGTAAACTATGTGTAAAGTTCTGAACATAACAAATTTAATGATGCACTTGGTGATACATGGGATACATTTGAAATAGTATGACCTGGCCTGTATTTTTCAGCCTTCCAAATCTGAAAGAAAATTCCTCCGAGACAGTCAATATGCACTGACTTTGTATTACCCTGACCTGAAACACATGTTTATTGCTCATTTACCCTGATTATAGACAGGTGATGTCCAGCATGTCTGGTCACAACAGGTCCCAACTGGCTTGGGACGGGAATCTAAACCATTGATTTGAAAGCAGAGGGATACACCATGTTTGACTGCTTGCATGACCTCATGTCAGACATATCAGTCGTGAGTGTCAGCGTCACTGGCTCCGGTACTGAGGAGACAATTGTTAAAGACTTTGGAGCTGTAGTATGTTACAATAGTAAGCTCAGCACTTATTGTGTTAAATTATTTAAATTGGGCTAGTTTTTTTTAATTAAGGGATTTTGTTGTATAAATGTTTCATATTTTAAGCTGTTAACAGTTAATGTGTCACATTTCAAGTTCAAAATTGTCTTGAAGGGTGAAGGACAGACTAACAGGTAAAAAGTATATCAAAGTGAGGTGGGAAGGTGAGGAGGCGGGGGGACATGCAGCAGTGTATCAGAGAGAGAAGGTCCTTGACATTAAGTAATGTCCTCTCCCACTGGGTGTCATTACAGACCCTGATTCTCTGATCAATGGCTTTAAAGTCTCCTCGGGGACACTCATTGCTAAACTGCTAAATTACACCATAACGATGAGATTATTAAAAGACAATTTATTTTCCCTTTCACCTGCTGTGGTTTCCAACCCACAACTTGTATCTTCTCATACATTGACATCGACACAGTATCTGCCTGGTAGAACAAATACTTGCTTTATTTCAAAGTAAACATGCAGCTCTGTTTGAATGATATTTATGGTTTCTTAAAAAAATTGAGTGAAAAAAATTCACTCACATAATTTTTCACTTTATGTTAAGTTGCTTTGCATAATCTGCCCCAGCAAAATATTTATTGTATATGAATTATTTGTTTATTACTTAATTACTTGGATGTGTATTTTCTCGAGAACCACAGCACACCAGTCATTCATTCCATTATCAATCCATCAAACCAGAAATCTCTGTCCAATTGTGTCTCTCATATGACATTAATTAACTTTCAATAAATAGGTGACCATTGTTCTGTAGCAGCGGTGGCCTGGACTTATCAATGTAAGTGACATTGTTGATCATGAAAACATTCACAACAACAGTACTTTTACAGGTAAAGAAAGCTGCAACCAACATCATCACTAGCCAAACAAACATTTTCAACAGAAAGGTTTACAACAAGGACTGCACCAGCTTTCTGTTGCATGTGGGGCTCAGGACACAAATTTGGTGAAAACAAATTTTGATCATGTTTGAAGTTCATAAGATGGTTATGAATGATTGTACAAAATGAATTTGCTGCTGAAGTTAAGTTGCATGGAGGAGTGAATTCTAGGGGCCAGGCTTTCGTTCCCAAATACTAACCAGGTTGTTTTTGATTCTGGATCAGACCAAATCTAATCAATAACTATGTCTGATCAGATTTTTGATTGTCACTGTCGACAAGATCCAGACAAATCAAATTAGTGGTATATAAATGTATTTTGGATTAGTTGGGTGAATCCCTCAATGAAAAATCATGTATATGAGTAAATGTGTGAGGTGGTGAATTCTTGTTTTAACTTGCACGATTACATAAATTCTACCTTGCCAATTAATTAATTGAAGGGAAATGTGCAGGAGCATAGAACATTGCAGGGGCAGGATATGCATCATTACATTTGAACAAATCTGTGTATGTGTGTGTGCGCCTATGTGTTTCTATAGCTGGGTATATATGAGTGTGTGGGTGTCAGAGTGAGGATGGGAGGCTGCTGGATCTCGGGCCTTATCTGCAACACAGCCCGTCTGCTCGCACAACACACACTTTATAATTGGACTCAGAGGAGCGAGGAGATCCGCCTGCAGCCTTTGGATTATGCTGATGTATTGCATATATTGCCATTCTAACACTCTGGTCTCATATGTGGGTCTATTGTAGGCCTGTATTCAGTGCATCGATGAAGTAACATAGAGGGAGAGAAGAGAGCATCAGGACTGATCTGCAATCAGCTTCTAAACTCTTGCACTTTATTTGTGTTAACATTAGTTTTTCAGACAATAGATCAGTCCTCTGGGGCTGAACACAAACAGACACATAGATCACATTCAGAAGTGTTGATTTACAACAACTCATCACAAGCTGCTTTGGATTTTTACGTGATCTAAATAAAATATTTTATCTCGCAGGGTCTGCAAACATCCAATGTTGCAAAGAAATTAATCAAATGTATTTTTTTTCATAAATAAACAACAGTGTATTGAATAAACACAATCACTGCAAAGTAAAACAATTATGTTTTTTTTTTAAAGCTCTTTAATTATTTCTGATATTTCTGAAGTTTCAAATTCATCATTTGCAACAGAACAATCTAGATCAGCTGCCTGTGAGGTGCTGAAGGTTCTGGTGTCTAGACTAGAAAAACAAGACAAACTGTGCTTCTATTTTTCCTCCAATATAATGTAACAACCTTCAATTCAGTTTTATTTGTATAGTGCCAAATCATAATTTACATTATCCCAAGGCTCTTTACATAGAAGGTCGAGACATTAAAAATTGTACAGAAACCAACAGTTCAACAATGAGCTGCTCTGACGACTGAGAGAGAAAAACTCTTTAACTGGAAGAATAAAAGTTGATGTGGAGAGAGAGAGAGAGAGAGAGAGGTTGTATAACCATCAACCTTTTAGCTCTGACCAGTTGGTATAATGAAAAAAAGAGTATAAAGTTGTTATTAATGATCAGCAACAATTTATATAATAATAGTTTGGAGAAAGAGAGACGATGGAGGGAAAAACACAAAGTCAGTGACATGTAGTAAAATGAATGTGGGGGGGAGACAGAAAGAAGGGGAGAAGAGCTCAATGCATGATGGGAGTTGGTAGCTGAAGGTTCTACCTCCTGTTCTACTCTTACTGACTCTAGAACCCAGAGTGGGAGCTGGTTCCACAGGAGAGGAGCCTGGTAGATGAAGGTTCTGCCTCTACAACATTCAGTCTCCACTTCCTCCCACTATTCAAAAATGAAGCAAAAATATCTCAGATACAAACACTTCCAACTTGCAACACTGACATAATTTGCTGTCAGAGTCTGAACAGTAGTGATCGTCATGTGGAGCACCAATCGTGAATCTCAGCTGTCATTCACATTTCAATTATTTAGAACCAAACTTATCAGAAACATGAACTATTGAACATACATCAGTGGAATTAGACATCTTTGACGTAAACTTTGACCTTTTAGTTTAGTTCATGTCCAATCTGCTTGATGCTTTGGCTTCACTTGTGGGACCTATTATGATGTCCATTTTTATTTACAGTCTATTATACAGAGTAGTATGTTATAACTTGTTTATTAGGATTTCTATTTCACAATTCTAAAAAATGTCTGGTTTGGTTTCACATTGTAATTTAGGGACTAAAGAATATTGTCTGACATACGTACGTCCTGTCGTCATTCCCTACGTGGGTTGCGTCTACCTATAGTTGACTCTGATTGGTTGTAGACGGCGTCTGACGTGGGCGTGTTGTCAGTTGGGGGGGGGGGTAGTTGTCCTTCTGTTTGAATGAAGGGACAGTACTCCACAGTTCTTCTTCTTCTTCTTCTTCTACTATTGTTTAATTCTGTCTCTACTTCCTGTGATTGGTCCAAATGTCCAAACTATCCAACAAAGTCTTTTCACTGCAAACCAACAGAACCATGGTTCAGTTTGATCCAGACCCAGAACACCTCTTCAGCTCTGAGGAACCTTTCACACCTGATGTTTAGGCTCAGACTGAACTGAAGAGTCTGAAGCTCTGAAACAAACAAGGTGTGAAAGTGCCCACAGTCTGTTTTACTGTCTTGTATTACTTGCAAATTTACACTTAGCTTAAACTAAAGCAGTCTAATACTACAGTCTTGTACTTAGCCCTTATTCCTGAAGGTATAATGTTCATGTGCTGTTCCAACCTTTGGCTCATTTTGGAAGCTGAGCTGTATTGTGTTGTGCAGACAGGTGTTGTGCAGAGAAAAATAATGATTGATATTTAATTCTGCAACCAAAAATAACAATATTATATTTCTAAACAAACACACAGAAGGTAAAATGATGTGTGTTCTATTCTATTACCCACAGCTAATTTATTATGAACAAACTGCATGTGTGTCTTGTCTAATCCATTTGACGTGATGCTAATGTTTGAGTGGATTCACATGTGAGAGCTGCAGCTCGTGGTACAAACTGAACACACCAGGTGTTTGATGTTTGAACGTCTCGCTCTCCATCACGCCCGGCCTTTCACTTAAAATTAAATTCATATGGCTGTTTAATCTAACCAATTTGTTTGGGTATGAATGGTGGTGCTGGTTTGTGCATGTTTTTGTGTCTGTGAGTGTGCAGTGTTGTTGAATGTCTGTACTCAGTATTCATGGTTTATTATAGGATACAAACTGCTGCCACAGAAGTGAGCACAATTGGTTTGAGCTCATTATGTGGCTGACAGGCACTGGAGCTGTCATTAGCAGAGTGTGAGGTGGATGTAATGAGGAGTGTTTCTCCTCTGCGAAGCTCTTTAACACCTGGAGGGGTTGAGGGTTGATGGGCTTTGCATACAGGAGGTGCACCCTGAGACAAAACTGTTAAAGGACCTTTATATGAAATACAAACTTAAAGTGCTGATACCTGGTCCCTAAAGAAGTAAAATTGTGGAAGAAAACCAATAATATTAATAACTGTCTTGTTACAGCAATGAAGGGGAACATAAAAAAGAAGCATCTATCTTCTAACTCCACAAACGTCTGTCTGTCTGTCTGTCGTTCTGTCTGTCATTCTGTATGTAGAATGCATATCTTGAGTACCTTTCAACTTATCTGCCTCACACTTGGTGTGTGTTGGTAATGTCCCAAGGAGGTGCAGTGTAATACTAATGAAAAATGAATTAACAGTCAACCAGCGCTCTGTATCAGTCAGTGGGGGAGGGGGGGCAGAGTGTCTTCAGTCTGTGGACCAAGTTGAAAAAAATTAACTACAGCAATAGTTAGGGTTAGCTAGGTCAAAATCGCCACCAGATCATTTTGCTATTTTTCTTATTTTAGAGACATTCACAGGTGCTGATCTTTGTCATGGCAACATTTATAAAATCACTTCCCATTTAGCAATTTGTCTTCAAAGTAAAGGCACAATGTGTATTTCTTAGTCATGTTTTATACTGTGATGAATTACAAAGCTTTTATCTGAAGATTGTGTCGGTTGTTTTACAGACTCTGAAATAGTTGATGTGTAATGTATGAAAAAATAATATCAGTTCAGTAAATCATTACGTGTGAACAGTAACAGAAATTTGTTTTATTTGATGAAAAACATTAACTACAAAATCTTCATTTCAGATAAACCAAGTAGGCGGACACACAGTTTTCTAACTTCACTCTGCACCATAGATTATTCATGAAAAGTTCTGCTCACAACGTCCAGCACACAAATAAAAGGTGAAAGTATATTGTCGAACTTTTTGAGGAGGGCCTTGTTGCAGCAGCAGCAACATAAGTGACGATTTCAACAACAGCGCAATCGCAACAATGGCAACAGCTGTTTTCCCGGTTCTGGTTCTGTTTCCTGAGAAAAGGTTCAACAAACAGAAAGCTGCAAC
>NC_061483.1:130358-215358 GCF_022539355.2 Hippoglossus stenolepis
CCAGCATTACTACAGGCCAAACACGAAGGTTTAGAATGGGCAAAGTAAACATGCAATAATAGGAAATATAACAATAGTAATCATAAATACAATGTGTCCACAGTGAAGATATTGAAACTAAAGAGAAAACATAATGAAATGGCACAATAATGATAATAAGCAAAATACTAAGAATACTAAAATTTTAATATGAATAATTTATGCCTTATACAGTTTCCCTGCAAAAAGTTACATTACTTTCCTCTTTATATATATATATATATATATATATATATATATATAAATATATAAAATAAGTTTGTGGGGGAAAAAAGGAAATCACGCCGGGCAGGGACCTTTTCTGAATCTTCACCAGACAAGCGAACCATCTGCTGCGCACACTTTTTCTTTGTTTACATCCCTGTCACCAGAGGGAGGCTCCGCTCAAATAACAAACATCTTAAGAAAGAGGCCATCATTTCATCACAGCAGCTGTAAAGACTTTATCTTCCTTTTCCTGGAATTCAAATCCACCGAGGATCACGAAACCCGCTCATGGTGAAAATAATGAAATTCAGTAATTTTTATATATATATATATATATATATATATATATATATATATATATATATATCTGAAGGTGTCTCCTACTTAATCAATCAGTCAATTAATTAATAAAATTGTATTTGTATAGCCCATATTCACAAATCACAGTTTGTCTGATAGGGCTTAACAAGGTGCCCTTAACCCTCATCGAGTCCATTCTCAGGGTGTGTGTTGGTCGTATTGGACCAGAATTAGCTTTCAATATTTGTACGTACACACGGATTCAAGGTGAGCATTTGTCTGCAATGTGAAAACAGCACTCTAGTGTCACTGTCTATACATATATTGTCCAAGGAAAGTAATAAGACACATTTCTTAGATGAGGAGAGGGTGTCGGCACCTTATTTCCACAACAACTGTTGTGTAATTACCAAACAGCCTAAATCTGCACCTGGATTTGGAGCATGTTCCTGAAGTATCAAAGATGGAGTTACTTCTCTTGAAGCACTATTTCTGTCAGGTTTTATGAAGCAGTTGGACCCAGAAGCAGAGTATTAACAAAAAGTGCCCTTTTAATAGGAAAAAAAGTCTTTAACAGAAAAAACAACTAAAAGCACAAAGGGGAAAACACTGGAGGCTTACACAGGAGATGCAGAGGAAAGGAGCTCAGAAGACGAGGCATACAAAAAGCACAGGGGATCACGACAAACATTATGACAACGAACCGACAAGGGAAAGCACAGAGACTTATATACACACACAGGGAAGGCAGGGACAATTGGACACAGGTGGAACACATGAGGACTGGTGCAGCCAATCACAGACAGGAAGTGAAGAAAGAAAACACACTAGGAACAGAAACTACAAAATAAAACAGGAAACAGAACACAGTGAGTGGGCAAACCAGAGACACAGGAAACAACTCAAATACAACCATAAACACAAGGATAAACAAGAACACGAAGTCATAATAAAACAGAAAACAATGGAAAAGGAAAATAATTAATTGAGGGCACAGTCAAGATCTGTTGTCAAGAGCATGTGAAATACAATAATCTCTCCAGTGACATTTGAGTAATTTAAACAAAAATCTCCACATGACAGCCTCTGATTTTGACTACTCTTTCCACCTCGATGTAAAAGCCCACAGCCGAGCAGAATAAGTTCACAGGAAAACATCCTGCAAAATGCTGTGTGCTTTTCTGGTCTTGATGACCACTCTTTACAGTACAGTTTATTGCCATTCACCCATTCTCACACACACATTCATACAATGCATCTATAGGCAGCACTTTATGTATGAGAACGTCACAGCCATCAGGGGCAATTTAGGGTGCAGTATCTTACCAGAGGACAGGACTTCAGAGATGCTGTTGCTTTATAAATGTGATGTGCTTTCTCACACGTGTCAACAGATGTAAAACCGGTGAAACTATTTTTATTGTGAGATGGGGTCTTGGACGAGAGCTTTCCACTGGTTTCAGTCTCTGAGCGGAGAACAAAGTACATACCTAAAAGAATCTCTGTCTTGAACATGCAGAGATGAAACAGATTTTCTTCCAACCTTTCACTCTTTCTAACAAGTAAACATACGGGTATTTTGTTGTTTTACCTCAAGCTACAGGGACGGGATGTTTCTTCTGCAAAGCACATATTAACTTTACAATTAAACAAAATATTGCAGTCAGCATGTATTTTGCCCATTGGTCCTAATCAGCCTCGTGGCAAAAACGACTTTTCCCATTGTAGCAAACATATGATACGTGTGGCTTTAGAAATGTATGTTGTTCAATTTCACCTCGAACAATGCGAAAATTGAATTGTCTGAAAAGTACCTGATTGCTCACACTGTACGTTGCTGCTCTGGACTAAATCTGGACCAGTGTCTTTATCAAAGAAGAAGTTGAAGTTTGTTTGCTAACAATGCTAGCTGTCATGGTCTGGTGTTCTGAGTGTTATTTTGTCCACTTCTTTTTGAAGAAGTGTTTTCTGTTTATTAATATATCCCTGTATGTTTGTCTGGCTGTTTTAGTTGTTCCTGCGTTTCATGTTTTCACACTCCGGGTTCTGTTTCCTGTTTTATTTTGTAGTGTCTGGGTTCTTGTGTCTCGTCTCTAGCTTTACTTCCTGTCCGTGATTGTCTGCACCAGTCCTCATGTGTCTCACCTGTGTCTAATTGCCCCTGCCTTCCCTGTGTGTATTTAAGCCTCTGTGCTTCTCCTTGTCCTTGTCGGATCGTTGTCGTATGTAGTTGTGTTCTCGTGTCTACCCGTCCTAATCTCCTGTCCTGTCCGGATCTCCTGCCCTGCTCTCCCTGTATTTCTGTATCCTGTGTCTCCTGAGCCTCTGCACCTCTGCATCCCCCATGTAAGCTTCCTGTGTTTTCTCCCTTTGTGCTCCCAGTTGTTTTGTCCGTTAAAGACTCGTTTGTATTAAAATTACACTTTTTAAGTTTAAACTCTGCGTCTGGGTCCAACTGCCTCAGCAACTCTGACAGCTAGCAAGGGAGAAACATACCGTTTCTGGATGATACGTGTAGTTCTGTGCTGAAACATCTGGTCTGTCACATGATAGAAACATCATCAACACGCCCACTCGCTCACATTGTTTTCTCACATGGAATCACTCCCCTTCCAGACATTTTATTTGGGGGCTGAAGGAAAAGTTCCAGAAAATGTCCAGAGACACTGACTCAGACATTTGTTCTCACGTACAGAACCTCCAGATCATTTCAGAAGAATATCTGAACTTCAGTGTATCTGTGTAAACAGCTTAATTGCCGAATAACCCACGTTGGACTTTTTTCTGAAAACACACACCCACTCCCATTCAGTCAATTTGTTGTCGAAATCCAGCAGTGAGGGAAAGGTTTAAACAATGTTCCAAGGTAACCACCAAGCTAACAACAGCTATTCCTGGCTCTTAATTTCCCTTCTGACACACTGCAGCTATTTCTCACTCCAGTGGGAGCAGGTTGTTGCAGATGGTGTCTCTGAATGCTTTGAGCCATTAGCAACATTGGTGTGTTTGTTCAGTCTTGGAGAAAAATGTAGCTGATGTGAAAATCCCTTTAATATCAAAAGTAATTGACAGATTCATAGATGTAGCCAAACATCAGAATGTTGAAAAAATTTGGGGGTTAGCCTAACCCTTAATTGACCATTAATGTTGGCCCATATTGAAATTTAATTTTATATTTTAAAATGTTTATTTTCTCAATTCAAGTTGTATTTATTTGGATGCATTTGTGTTTTATTTTTGTTTATAGCAATTTATAATAAAGTTTGTGGTTAAACTGCAAAATATCAAACCAGTTACATTTCTTTGTAATAAGGGTTTGATAAACACATCCACCATTACAATCACAATCTCTGATAGGTGATCCACAGATCATAATCCACGATGTGGATCTGCGGACGATGAGGCAAAGGGACTCCGGGGAAGAATTGAAGTCAGTAACATGTATTGTTGAGATATTAATTTCTTTGATGTGATAAGGATGGAGAAGAGGAAGGAGAAGCTGGAAAGAGAAGCTCCGTGTGTCATGTGTCCCCCGACATTCTAGACCTATAGCAGCAGAACTAAGATCAGGTCTAAGACAAACATGGACCGGCTCTAACTATAAGCTTTATCAAAAGGAAGGTTTGAATCTTCAACGTACAGAGGGAGTCTGCCTCCAGAACTGAAGCTGAGATGATTCCACAGGAGAGGAGCTTGATGCTGAAGCTCTGGCTCCTCCTCTGCTTTAGAGACTTTAGGGACAACAGCCTGAATTCTGGGAGCTCAGGGCTCTAGTGGTGATAAGGTACTATGAGCTCTTTAAGGTTTGATGCTGCCCCTGGTTCTTGTCAGGACACGTGCTGCAGCATTTAGGACAAACTGCAGAGTCTTTAACGACTTACTGCTGGAGCCTGATAATAAGGAGTTACAATAATCACGTCTGGATGGAACAAAGGCCTGGACTCGGTTTTTTGCATCTTTTTGAGAAAGGACATGTCTGATGTTTGAGATGTTACGCAAGTGAAAGAAGGCGGTCCTAGAAATTTGTTTTAAGTGAGAATTAAAGGACAAATCTGGATCAAAGATGACTCCCAAATTCCTGAATGTTTCATTCATCCAAAAAAGCCACAATATCCATCTTCTCCTCAACTTCCAAAATGTAGAAAATTGTGTTGCCTTCTGGCTCTTCAGCTGTGCCAAGAAAGCAATTTCCATTCTGATGGACCAAAGGCCATCTTACAGTGTTGTGCATCAGCAGGTCATCAGCATTTGCATCCACCATTCTGAGGAATTCCCTTAGCATGCGATGCTGATGGGAAGAGGATGCCCTGAGAAAGTTTATCATTCTTGTCATTGTGTACTCGTCTGACAGGGTGGAGCACAGGACTATTTGATGAAGTATGCAATGGTAAGAGATGAGCTCAGGATTGTCCTCTTTCATTCATGACCACAGCTCCTCTCCTTTTCCTACCATGGCACGTCCATCAATGGTTAGTGGTTAATTCTATTCCCTCTTTACTAACATCTTCTTCATAGCTAGGTAGATGTGATCTCCTCTTGTACTGGTAGGAATGGATGCAAGACCCAACCGGTCTTCCCAAACCTTTTTCTTCTCCTTTTTGAAGAATCTTACATAAACTAACAACTGAGCATTGTCAGACACAGTTGACTCATCTATAGCTAAGCCTACACATGGTGCCTTGTGAATTACTTCATCCAGCTGTTGTAGCACATCCTGGGTTAATATTTCAGTTTTTCTTGTGCCTTTTGATTTTCACTTGGGGATTTTTTCACATAACTCTTGTTTTTATTTTCCCTCCAGTAAGTTTCAGCCACTGCAGTCATGCACTCACACAATTCCTGAGTCAGTAAAAGGTTTTTTATGTTGGGCAGTGAATGATTGTGTCTGGTGGATCGATCATATTTGGCTCTTAGATTATTTATTTTCTTTGCCCTAGACTTGGATTTGAGTGGGTATGAATGCTACAAAAGATTTGTGGTTTGTCTCATAAGGCAAACTGGTTTTGAACTTCCTGTGGTAAGTATGAATATATATGAGTCCGTCCATTCTGGATTAAAAGCTCTGTTTTCTCTATTTTCCTCATTTTAGAGCCATGTCTGTTTCCCTGATCCTGGCTGCATGTGTGTTCTTTTATTTATTTTGACACACACACCCACTCGCTCCACTCGCAACATTGCTCTGAATAGATGATTTGATTGGCTGAGTAGCATCACGTGGGATGAGTTACAATGCACACAAATGGTCTGTGAATTTCCTGTGTACATACAGTGCCTTACTGTAAATGCGAGAAAAGTTGCGCAGGTTCAAATAGAAATGGTCTGTCAAAATCTAATTATAGGTCTGGGTCCAGATCCGGACTGTGGTCCGCCTATTGGTGACCTATGTTCTGAATGTTCTGACTTTGAATTAAATGCTGCTGCACCTATACCGGCTGTGTGAACAGACACTAGTATTATTCTGATCTGTGTTTTATTTATTTCTTCTGTATTCACAATGTATTCATCCTCATTTCTGAAAGTGTCTGGTGGCAGGAGCTGTCCCATTTTAAAACCATTTTACATGCATAACAGTCTCTTTTATGAAGCCGTCAGCAGAGCCTCTTCCAGGCATGCAACAGTGCAGAGCCAGAAAGAGGCTCCAGGCCGTGAAACCCTCATACCACCTTGTTTTTTTTTTATAATCATCATTCATCATTCACTCTGTGATGTGAGAGAATCTAGCTGCCTGCCAGGGGATACATTTGCCGCCATCACCCGTCTCCCCTCCTACTGCAGCCTGATCAACCAGGGGGAAACAATACATGCTGGCCTGGCTGGGAACCCCAGGGAAATATCACTATCCAACCTGAGGAAGAAAAAAAGGTCTGAGGGATGAAAAGAAAGGGGGCAGGAACATGAGACGAGGCGAGAGGCAGGATGTAAATGGCAGCAAGAGAAGAGCGAGAAAGAGTGAAGGTGTGAGATAAGAGGACGGGAAGGAGGTTGAAGAAGAGAAAGGAAAGGATGGAGGGAGGGGAGAAGGAGAAAGGAAGAGCAGGAGCTGCATTGGCAGAGAAATTGCATTTTGATGGAAGCAAATTGAATCAGCTCTGCAATAGAGGCCTGAGGGCAGAGACAGATTAAGATGGTCATGTCAGCACCGACTACCACCTGTGTGTGTGTGTGTGTGTGTGTGTGTGTGTGTGTGTGTGTGTGGGTGGACATTTGTGTTCCCACCACCACAGCATTTCCACCCATCTTTGAGGTGAATGAACAGACAGACACACACACTCAATATAAAATAAGTAGGACATAAGCCCAATGAGACAAATTGTGATTTGTGAATATGGGCTATACGAATACAATTTGATTGACTGATTGACAGGAGGAGTGGAGGATGTTTCATGGATCTTCAGTTGAAACACCATCAACCTACTAACAGGATTATATAAATCGAGCCGGTCTGTGTGAAGGGCTCACAGCTCTCAATTTAACACATGAAAAAGAAAAAAATATTTGAAAACTTTCTCTGCATCCTGTGTCTAAAATTCATCATCTATCAGAAACTGTGTGGAGGCTGAAAACATGTTTCACTGTCGAGCCTGTGCACGTGACCTGCTCATAATTTACATGCCAAACAGCAGATTACATGTTCCATGTGAATATTTTCAATGTTTTCATGACTCCTCTTTCACATGTTGGCTCTGCTGAAGCTATTCAAACAAGCTTCATTACTTCATTGATTCATTACATGGGTGGGAGAGTCTTTCCCTGGAAGGAAAAGTAGTTCAGTCTTGTCAAGGTTAATTTTCAGGTGGTGTGCAGACATCCACTGAGAGATTTCAGTCAGACATGCAGAGATTCGTGCTGCTACCTGTGTTTCAGATTGGGGAAAAGAGAGGATTAGTTGGGTTTCATCAGCGTAGCTATGGTAGGAAAAGCCATGTGAGTGAATGACAGAGCCAAGAGAGTTGGTGTACAGAGAGAAGAGGAGGGGACCCAGGACGGAACCTTGAGGGACCCCAGTAGTGAGAGGACAAGGTTCAGACACAGATCCTCTCCAAGTTACCTGGTAGTGTGGTCGTTGAGGTAGGATGAGAGCAGGGAGAGAGCAGAGCCTGAGACTCCCAGGTCCTGAGGGGGGGGGAATAAGGATCTGGTGGTTCACTGTGTCAAATGCAGCAGAGAGGTCTAGAAGGATGAGGACAGAGGAGAGAGAGGCGGCTCTAGCAGTGTGAAGCTGCTCAGAGACGGCAAGGAGGACAGTCTCAGTTGAGTGGCCTTGAAACCAGACAAGTGAGGGAAGAAAGGGAAGAAGAGAGACAGGTCTGTAGTTGTTTACTTCAGACGGTTTGAGGGTGGGTTTCTTCAGGAGAGGGTGGACCTTGCCTCCTTAGGGGGGTTAGGGAAACAACCAGTTGACAGGGAAGTGTTGATACGATGGGTGTTAGGGTTAGGGGTTAAATTCTTTCAAAGTAAGTTGAAGTTGAGGGAAGCATTGTTCCTGATCCTGACTCATGCGTCATCAGCATTTATCAGCAGCAGCAGCAACAGCAGCAACAACAACAACAACAAGCAAAGGTTTTGTTCTTTCAGCTGAGCCCACTGTGCTGCTATATTTAGTTTTCCAGGCTGCTCTGTAAAAACAGAGCTAATGATGAAACTAGGGCAGCTCACAGTGACAGAGCCTCTGCAACCTGGAGCAAATCTCTCTGAACCCAAACATACACAACTAACTAAATACCTGAGTGACTTACTGACTGACATATCTAACTAACTGACTGACTAAATAACGGCCTAAGTAACTAACATAAATCAAATCAAATCAATCAAATCTTATTTGTATAGCCCATATTCACAAATCACAGTTTGCCTCATGGGGCTTTAACAAGGTGTGACATCCTCTTCTTTAACAGGTAAAGAAGGTAGAAACCTCAGAGACACGTGTGAGGATCCGTCTCCCAGGACGGACACAAGTGAATAGATGCCACGTGTAACAGAACATCAGAAAGATCAGAGTATTTACAGCTTTGATTAGAATAAACACTTTGTGTGGGTTACGGCTGGGACGGGTCATTAGCTCAGTGGGTCCTGTTGGCTGCGGAGCAGGATGAAGAACACCTGCTGAAAGTGGCAGATGGCAGAATTAAGAGCCTAGAAATCAGATGTGCATGAGGGTGAAGGGTGGGTGATTTAGCTCCTGTCTTATTTTAGAATCAACCCCCCCGCCCCCACACACACTCACTCACAGTGAATCCAGTGGAGGATCCTCTGCTCTGTTCACACTTCTGCTGGATTTATACTTCATACAGGAGGTCAGGAGAAGAAAGAGAAACTGTGGAGCGTCTCACTCGTACATTCACACACTTGCACCTCCTCCAGAGAAAATACGAAGGAATTGCAGAGTTCATGTTTGAAAGCAGCTTATGTGTCCTGAGCTCTGGTGGCTTCACAGCCCATTACCTCCTTTTGGTCAAAGCATTCACGCATGTTGCCAGCATGAAAGTAGATGTGTTTAGCCTCATCGCGTGGCCGTGCTGCCCACTCTGTTAATTCTATTTCTGTGCTTTAGCCAAACACAAAGAGCGTGCCAGTTTGCCGAGAAGCATCCGGGTTGCTCAGATGCAACAGAGCGTGGCAGTTTGCCAAATGCTGGCCAAGAAAAGCAAAGCACAGGGGGGATTTAGTGAAGTGCTCATTAAAATATGAGCAAGCAACAGACTGTGGAATTTGCATAAGATTATAAAGGGAGAAGGAGTAGGATGGATTTCAATTTGAGATCATTGCATGTATTCTCCCTCTGTCTCTTCACCCCCCCCCACTCCTAGACCACCACCACCCTCCTCTGCTGCCCCCTCCTCCCAGAAGTGAGATAATGAGCCCCAACAACGAGCAGGAGGGAGGAAGTTGGCAGCATGTCGCCACACATGGAAGCCCAACGCTTATTATGGCAAAGCTCCTCCTCCCCTGCTATTTATCTGTGAACATTTACACACCACAGTGACAAACACAAACCCTTGCACTCACACACACACACACACACAATAGGATCTAGGTTAACAGAGCATCATATCTGAGTGCATCTCCCCAACAGCGTTACTGCAGCGGCACGCAGTGCACCTCTTAAACCTTTTTTTGCTTATATATATATATATATATGTGTTTGTGAGTGTGTGTGTGCATATAAACCTCATATATACTGTGTATATAAACATAATGTGTATGTAGATAATGAAGGGGGAGGGGATGCTCTTCAAAGATAGCAGCAGGTTGAGGAAAGACAGTGAAGGAGAGAGAAAGAGGCAGATGGAGGAAAAAAAGAGCGAGTGACGGGGAAAAAAGAGCAAGGAGGGCGAGCGGGGAGGGAGAGCCATTTGAGAGAGAGAGAGGGGGTTGTTCCATCAGCGCTGGTGAAGTTTCATCTCTGTGCTTCACACGCAGACAGAACAGGAGATAACAAACACACATACACACAGGTGAGAAAACTCTTCTTCTTCTTTACTGTTTTTGTTGAGGTGTAATAGGAAAATGTCATCGGAGCATGGAGGTGAATGGTGCGTGAGAGCAATCAACTTGGTGTTCAGCCGCAGCGTCAGTGAGGAGTGTGCAGGAATGCGGTGTGAGCAGAGACAGTGATGGCTTATGATGGTTGAATGCCATCATCAGCATCAACAACAAAGAGTCCAGAATGTGCTCTGCTCTCTTATATTTCAACCCAGTGT
This sequence comes from Hippoglossus stenolepis, assembly GCF_022539355.2. Classification (NCBI taxonomy): domain Eukaryota; kingdom Metazoa; phylum Chordata; class Actinopteri; order Pleuronectiformes; family Pleuronectidae; genus Hippoglossus; species Hippoglossus stenolepis. The sequence continues at coordinate 140,606 of NC_061483.1, forward strand.
GAGAGGATAATTTCCAGAATGAACTCTGAATACAGAAGGGTTGATAAGTTTTGCTTTAATATTAATGGATGCTTTCCTTAAGTGTTGCATGCTGTGTGCAGGCTGGTGGGGAAAGCGCTATACTGTCTGTGTGTGTTCAGCAGTCGTGCCACGTCTGAGCAGTATGCATTATTTATCTGCACTGATCTCCAGAAACAGCGATACCTCAGCAGGGACAGAGGGAGGAATACTGTAATCACAGAGTGTTAATATTATATGTGGTGGATGGACTGATATATGAGGGACGCACTGCATCTTTTATATGCTCAGTTGTGCCACACTTGCTTTGTCTTGTTTGTAACATCTTGCCACAGCAGGTTGCAGTGAGGCAGTGTGAGTGGATATCCTGTGTCATTATCTGTGTCGGAGATACCGGAGATACCGGAGAGCTCGTGGCAGAAGGAGGCTGTGAATGAGAATGAGGCGATGAGACCTCTCTTATCTTTTGACTGGATTTCTACACTGAGTTGGTTGACTCCTTCTGTCTACAATATCTTAATCCACATCGGTGTAACACACAGCTGCTGCAGGCTACACATTCATCATCCGACTCAGTGTGTGTGCAAAATGTTTGTAAGGGCTACGCTTGTGTTATTTACAGAGTCACTTATTTTATTGAAGAGAGAAAGCAAACCTAAGAAACCATCGGTTACACTTTGTCTCAATTACACAATATCACACACACACACACACACACACACACACACACACACACACACACACACACACACACACACACATTTATACACACTTTGATGACAGGTAAAGGAATAATCCACCAAATTAGATTGTTTCAAATGGGGGGGGGGGCACAGTGGTGCAGTGGTTAACACTGTTGCCTCCTAGAAGTTTCCCGGTTCGACCCTCAGCAAGGTATTCATCCACTGAGAGATTTCAGTCAGACAGACAGAGATTCGTGCTGCTACCTGTGTTTCAGATTGAGGAAAAGAGAGGATTAGTTGGGTGTCATCTGCGTAGCTGTGGTAGGAAAAGCCATGTGAGTGAATGACAGAGCCGAGAGAGTTGGTGTACAGAGAGAAGAGGAGGGGACCCAGGACGGAACCTTGATGTCCACAATCTACTTTTCAAGCAGAGATTGTGACATTGTACAGTTGGTTTACCCAGATAACGGGGTTCCATGCTACGTTCACAAACCAACTGTGACTGGATGGCTGTGCTGATTGACCAAATTGTATCACGGGACTCTATCTTACAATCTCTTCCATGCCTGAAATATTTAAAAACATTGCACATTGAGTTGGATGAGCGGTGCCAAGAAAGAACTCGAAGTCAGTGGTGTGGCTCTGCACAGTCAAAGCTCAATATCTGCAAACTTTGTCAGGCAATGGTCAGCACTTCCCAAGGTGATACGATAAATCTATTCAAGTATTTGAAGGAAACATGCTCAGTGTTTAATTCATCTGTATATCACTAGCGCTGTTTTCAGACCTGCCTAAACTCCAGATAATCTCCAGACGGGCTGTATGTGAGAACACAAATGTCTAAGTCAGTTGCTCTGGACACTCTGCGGAGTTTTATCCTGCCAGCCCCTCGGTAAAAACTCCAGATAATGTCCCAGTGAGCCAATGTGAGAATACAGCAGGAGATCATTTGACGATTCACAGCAAGCAAGTTGACGTGTCTAAAATGACGTTCCACCCCTCACCTGAATACTTTGGAGGTTTTTCTGTTGTTATGGACAGCGAATCTCCTGCCGCATTTTTCATTTGTGAAAGATAAAGTAGACCAGACCCATTGTGCAGGAGTTAATGTCTGAAAACATCTTAGCAAAACAAACAGGTCTCACTAATGGACAGAATAGAGATCAAAAACATGATGAGGATTGATTAGCTGCAAGTGATGGAAAGAGATGAATAAGATGCTCTCGTTCTGTCAAGATATGGTGCAATGAACCGTGTGGAATTCAAGACAATGATGCACAGTTCTGTATCTTTAATGCAGTACTGTGTTTTCAATGGAGCAAATCGATAAGCCCATTTAAGTGTGAATATTATCGGTGGTACATTTCAAAACTGGGAAGTTGGATCTCCAATCAGATCTTGGATCTTGTGTGTTAGAAAGATCATGATATTGTTTTGGTTTTTTCAAAACATTAAGAAAAACTTGTATTGAAAACTTCTCAAACCCTCCAGCAGTGGATTCTGGGCTTTTTAAGGCCTGAATGGTCGAATAGACCTTGATAGTTGAAGCCTACAAGAACAAATGCTCTGCACATACTGGACAACTTATAGGAACTCTTTCCAGCTTAAAAACAATCTCTCAAAACTCATTTCTAGCAGTAAATATATAGAACAATTATTTAAACATGCATTAAGAGGAGTTAATTATGATTATAAAAATGCACATGATGAGTCAAACATTGACAGAATCTTCTTTGATTGGCAGAAACAAGCTTCTACACTAACCAATGGTCAGGAAGAGTCTGTCTTGTTAATTTGGGATTTTGTGCACCAATCACAACTTGTTTGTTAAGCCAACATGTGACCACAAATCACAAGTTCCAAACATTTCATGCTGTTTGATATTCAAAGCATGATTTCGTTGGAGTAAAGTTATAAGAAATGCAGGTGAAAGAATGTGAGAAGAAATGACACAGAGCAGCAAACCTACTCAAATATTTCAGACCACAGATCCTCAGCAGTTTTATTTACATTTTACCCAAGAGTGCATAAAATACTTCAGTTATTCAGTCTGTGTTTTCTAATAGTTTCACCTGGAAAAGGTCTGTTTGCAGGTGACTTTTCCCTGAGGACGTTCTTCTGATGTGAGTTTCACTGTTAATTAAAACATTTGTTTTTATAGAAGAGACTGAATAACAAGTTTTTCTGTTTCAAGCAGCAATTATTTTCAAAAACAACTTTGACTCCTCGAACTTATATGAAAATGCAGAAAATAATAAGCCTGTTCTTCTCCCAAATACACACACACACACACACACACACACACACACACACACACACACACACACACACACACACACACACACACCTACATATACAAACACATACATACATACATACATACATACACATACATACATACATACATACATGCATAGACACGCACACATAGACACAAACACACACATACACACAAACATATAAACACACAAACACAAACACATATACACACACATACACACACACACACACACACACACACATTTTCCTCAGGAGTTTCTCTCTCAATCTCTATGTTTCAAATCTTCTTCAATACAGCTGATGTTCATTTAGTACATTTTGGTCCCAAGAACATTTTCACTTGGTCGAGCTCATACCTCAGCCGAGGCCCAACAGTCCCATAACTCACAATGTTATAGAAAGTGAAATAAAATCTATTTCATCTATCCTTTGATCCAGATGTTCACCAACCCATACTGAAGCCTTCCACCAGGTTTGGTGGTAATCCGTCCAGTTTGTGTGATGCTTCTAAGAGACTCACAAACAAACAACTTTCGATCATAACATAACCTTCTTCACAGATGTAAAAAATAGGTGATAAAGCATCAGATGCATTTGGGCGTGGATACTATGTGATTGACAGCTAGTACTGTCCACAAGGTGCCTGTCACAGGCGTTGGTTGATTATAATAATTAATGAATAACATCTTTACATCTATAATTATCACTTTTATTGTTTTCATTAAAACAACTAGTCTGTCAGAAACATGATGGTTACACAGCTGTTCCTGGTCTCTCTCTCTTTCTATCTATCTCTATCCTCCCCCTCCCACCTATCCCTCTCCCCTCTTTTCCACCCACCCATCTCTCTCTCTCTCTCTCTCTCTCTCTCTCTCTCTCTCTCTCTCTCCCCATTTTCTCCTCTCACCAACCGGTGGAGTCATATATCGTCCACATTGAATCTAGTTCTAGAGTTTTCTTCCAGTTAAAGAGTTTTTTCTCTCTCAGTCATCAGAGCTGCTCATTATGGGAACTGTTGGTTTCGCTATAATGATATATAAAGATTTGGTGCTATAAAAAAAATTTAACGAAAAATGTCATTGAATAGGTGGGTGTGCAGTGTCACTCTTCTAAATATGGTTACTTTTGGTTTAAAAAAATAAAGATGGCACTGGACAAAATGTAAAACTGGAGGCTTAAAAATGTCAGCTCACAAACCAATGGGTGATGTCACGGTGGGTTGATACTTGAATTCCGATCCGTCCAATCATTATTGAAATATTTCACTTCATGGTGTCAATATAGGAAAAGTCACAGTCAGTAGGATTCATCCTCTGAGGATCATGAACGTCCGTAAAAAACTTAGTGGTCGTAGTTTTGGTGTTTCCACAGTTTACTCTACATCAACAATAGATCTACTTCATCAGTTACTCAGAATTTAGAGCCTGTTTAACAGCTAGTACCATTCTAACACAATAAACAAAGCCCCTGCTAAACATGAGCATGTTAGCATTGTTACTGTGTCTATGTTTGCATGATTCAGCTCAAAGCGTTTCTTTGTTTAAATACAGTGATTCAGAGTCGCTGGCTTTGCTTTAGACTTAATGTTTTCTGAGACTTTCAAGGTCATTCTGTCACTATTGACAGGAGCTGCACTGATTCACTCAGTGATCCTGGTGATTCAGTACACGCAGTTCTTTTTGAGGATTGGAAATTTGGTTCATGAACCGAACACCTTCAGTCAATCAGAGAGGCTGAAACAATGCAGAGGAGAATTATGGATGAACCAAAAATCAGTGATAACTCTGCTCCTTCCCTCATTTGGATTTCTCTCTGTATGATTGTTGAATATCTGTGTAACAGTAAAATGGCGGCTCCACAAAGAAGCTCTTTGATACTGAGGAACTGACACCAAAACCTGACCTTCGATGTTTTAGAGCCTCGTCCTGCTGGAAATCCTAATGAATGAAATATTGCAAGACGATAAAAATTGTTACAAATTGCAATTGCAAAGAGATGCTTGTTAGTGTTTAATTATTGCACAATCTTTTTTCTGCAACCCCACATTCCCAAAGCAGCTCTTCACATGACTGACATGTATGTTTGGGGCATAATGAGCCGAGGCAGGAGTCATTCTGGTGCTCGCTCGTTTCTCATCTGTCACTGGTGGATCGAACCCTGTCGGGTTTCCTGGTGAAACACGAGGTTGCTGCCATAGCTGTTACTCTTCCATTCTCTCCTCTTTCTGTTTCTTTTATTAGTCTCTGTCTCACTGCAGTCAAATTGAGAGAGCGCAGTCTTTCTGCTGCAGGTTTTTCTTTGTACTCAGATTGTGGCAGGAGGAGGAAGAAGACATTTACAGGATTGGAGTTCATAGAAAAATATCTCCTCTGTTGTTTGCTTCCACTGACAACCCTGACTCAAACCTTGAAATATTTTTTTCTCTTCCTCCTTTCCTTCCTACCGTCTCTCTTTCTCTCATCCATCCCCTCCATCCCTCCGCTCCCCAGGCTTGTCCATCTGTCTTCAGTTGAGCGGGCAGCTGACAGCTCGGTGACAAGTGTTGAAGAAGGGAGGATGAGAAGCGGTGGAGGGAGGGAGGTAGAGGGACTAATGACAAGGACAGCAGCAGCAGGGGTCTGACACTGCACCTCCAGATAACAGCCCCCCGACTCTCTTTGATATCTGTCCCAAGTGACCAGGTCGCTCCATCCTCAGTTTGTACCAGTGAGGTGGGAACAGGGGCCTTATTATCCACCCCTGTTTTTTTTCCTTTTTCCCCATTTGTGCAGCTGTAAAGGGGGGAGGAGGTGAAGCAGAGGAAGGGGGTGTCACATGGATCAAAACGCCAAAAGCAGAATCGAGATCCAAAGAGGAATGATGGGGGGGATACTGTACATGAGGCTGCAGATGTTGAAAACACCAAGATAACATGATCCCATTACCTCACAAAAGGAAGCTGTCAACAATGAGTCAATACATATAAATATACATATTTGAATAAAGGGATTTTTACTTGTGTTTGTAGACATGGGATCAACGTTCCTCTTTTTTTCCATCTTGTTGTAGTTGTTTCCTCGTTTTTGTTGATTCTGCTGAAAAGAAGGAGGTTTGAAGATCAGAAAGAGGCTGGAGTGTTCAAAGTGACCAATCAGAGGAAGGTAGCATCAGCCACTCTCTCCACCTCCAAAGTCTTGAAATGTCAACTCGACTATCGAGCGACTTTTGTCCAGAGTTGGGTAATTGCGAGCGCTCAAGGAAAGAGGAGAATCAGTTGTTCTCATCGTCCGCTGCTGCTACAGAACACTAGTCGGCTGCTTATTCAAAGTTTATTAATATCTAACATCTTACGTGTGAACATAGATATGATCAGATATGCATTTCACATACAGACAGAGATTTATGGAATTAATAGATAGATTTAAATACATATAATCATCTATAGTAATATTCTAATAATGATTCACTTCCTTACAACATCCACATCTTCACATGTGAATTTATGTATGAAACACGTTTTACATGTGATTATATTTTACAGATGTCCAATGTTTCATTAGTGAAAAATCTGTAAATCACATCTGAAATGTTGAGTCTTTTGAATTTCTCAGCCTGACCCTAAAGCAAAGATATTGTTTTCAGTAATTCAGTTAACAATTTAAATATTTTGCTTAATGCATATAAGTATATTAGATCTCTGTGTATAAATCAACAATGTAGTTCAGCTGACGATATTTTCTTGACAATGTGTATGAATATACAATATGTAATAATTTAATGAATACATCTCTTGTATATTTAATAACACATTGTCCACATGAAATGCAGATCTGATTTGTTCTGCACAAAGCTGTTTAAAATTAGGTGCAATAAACCAATGACTAACATGAATAATCATATAATCCACCTAATTCAAATATACTATCCTTTAAATTCAAACATAATATTAATTCTGTATCTATAGTAAGAAAGAGAAGAACAGATTTGTGTCACATAACACACAGACACCTGAAGAGTTTATCGTCTGTGGATAAATCCTCAATTACATCTTTGGATTTTTACAGAGTCATAATTACTGTAGGTTGTTGTAGCTCTCACCATGATAATCATCAGAAACCCTAAAACAAACACTTCCCTCGGATCCTGTGGCACTGGGCTTTTAGTTGTTCCCCATTTGAAGACAGATATTCAGGGAGGCATCTCCTCAGGAACAGATGGTCAGAGGAGTAGTAAACGTTTTAAAAGAAATCTAAAGACTTACCTTTTTTTAGTTTTGCATTTTCTGAATCCATTTCTGAATCCACCTGTTTTATTTTTTTCATTTTATGTTCTCCTATCCTATATTTTATTTTTATTTATTTAATGTATTTATTTCATTACTTGTGGTATTGGAGCATGGTTTGGATTTATCTGCGTTGTTAAGCTCCTTGTATTGTACCTCTGCAAAAAGAAACTGTAAATAAATAAACTTATCACTCTATGCATTTACGTATATTGTTGATGAGAAACATCTGGATAATTTTCCACCAAATCGCACCTGTTCATAGATATTAGCACTCTACACATGTCTGATGTAAAATATTGCATTCTATGGAGATAATTCTTAAAACTGCTCAAACTATGTAAACCTTCCTTAAATTGCATGTGCAGATTTTTTAAATGCTCTGTGTGCAAACAGCATTCTGCATCGTAGCTCATTTTTCTGGTTGGAGCGCAGTTCTTAGCCTAACTCTGTTTTTAAAGATGAGTACTGACCCAGCACATCACAGAGGAACAGACTCTCCTGGTTTCTCGGCTGGCAGGCGGTGTCCTGATGGTGCCTTTCTGTGTCTGGAGTATCGAGAGAGTTGCACTACATGAACCTCAAAAGCTGAACCTGCAATGAAAACATGCAAAACCCATCTCCTCAAAATCTTCTTAAGTGTGACAATGTTAGTCAGCACAGGAAACACAGAGCCGAATTTTAATCCTGCTCTGTCCCAGATAAACGTATATATATCTCAGGAGCCTGGATTCAAAAACCAAGGCAGTGCGAAAGAAAAGCATTAAATATTTACTATTAAACATTGAGGGCTACAAAAGGTATTTTACTTTAAACTCCAGTTCCTCTCTGTTAGACTCTTCTGGGCTTCTGTCTGCACACATGGCTGATTTTTATTAACTCGATACAAACATCACTGCAGAAAAACTATATTTTCCTACAATAGAAACCTTTGTTCCATCAAAGCGAACAAGGTCCCTTTGTGATTTCGGGCACCTACATATTCAGGTAATGGACGTAATCACGACACCAGACTGAGCAATAAGATGTCCATCCTCAAACCAAGTACACATTTACCCAACTTCCCTCGCAAGCCAATTCTTTGATTTCACCCTCCCAGCAGGTAGGGTGCCAACTGAGGCAGCATCACAGCTTTGGTCACACCCTCCAGCATTCACGGTAAACTGAACAGAAGTATAGTAATATCATATTGCTGTGATATTCCTATGCATGTTAATGCAGTTGCATGTAGATGTGAGCAATATTAATATCTTAGTGTTTTTGCATCACATTGATTAAGACGGACCTGGTTTGTGCTCTTTCTAATGAGTCCTGGGAGGATTTTGACTCAGACTCAATCATTTAACACCTTTGAAAGAAGCAGGTAAAACACATATTGATTTTGACTCGGGCTACGCTCGATAGATGTGAAATGTCGTTGAAGTCTGAAGGGGGGTGGTGCGTACAATGAGCGTCCTACAGTTTACTGAACTATATTGAGTTTTGTATCCAGCCTGTGAATTAAAAACACAGTATCTGTGTACTATTGCAGAATAACACCAGACTCAGAGTTTTATTTCATGATGATTTCGTAACAAATCATGCCAGCCACCATTTTTTCATGCTAACTTTAAAGGTTAATTTGTTCCTATGAATTAGGGCTGTGCAATAAGACCAAAATCTCATATCCTGATGGAGGTAATTTCATATCCAGATAACGATACCAATCCTTCTTCTCTTTTTACTACATTTACAATAACTAGGTGCATGGTTACATTTTTGGCTTTCAAATATAAATTCAGTCCAAATCTAATGAACCAAAATGTACATGAACTATGAGCTTCACTTGGACCACACCAAAACAATGTATCGTTTAAATCTTTTGACGGAAATTCAGGCTGTATTGGATATTGCGGATGGATGTGAAGGGTGAGGATCAAGATGGATGGAGGATGTCTCTGTCAGGCTGGTCTGGGAGGATATGCTGTGGACTGGGAGGATGGAGAGGGTTCTGTCTCAGGCACATTTCCACCCAAGCTGATATTGGACCCCAAAAAGAGTCTAATTTAAATTGAGCTGAGTTGAGTTTGGGCTTGACGTATAACGTTGAGGTGGTTGCGGATGTAGGAACGATATGCTTCTGAAGACCAGTGGCCAGGACCTGGATAGTTTGATCTGAGATGCCCAGTCAGGCTGCCGTGGATGCTGCACCAATGCAGAAAGAATAGCTGGAATAGTGATCTGACAATACGCCTGATTAAACTGCTGCATCTGGCCAGCTGCCTGGTTTGCGAAATGGACATTGTAGCTATAGAAGCCTGTACCTCCGAAACCTAAGGCCATGTCTAGCACGATAGAGAGGTAATCGTCTAACTCAGATCTCCTAGTGGGAATAACTGATCAAATGGTGTCTCGGTGTGTGAGAAAGCGAGGGCAAATTCGGTTGGAGTTAAGTCCTTAGACCTAGAGTGGTCTGCATTCCCTGGGCTGGCAAGTGTTAATGGTCAATGGTTGATGAAGCTGCGCTACATCTACACAGTTACCAGAAGGGGGTCCGGTGACATAATGTGTCATAGTGATGAAGCTGGCTGGAAGGGTGGTGCTGCTGCGGTGCTTTCACTATCATCTTCTCTTCATCAGACACTGCTGCATCCTCCCCCATCCACAGAACTGGGTACTTCCATTCCCTTCTGAATCCCCTCATGCTCCTAATCCGGCCCCAAACATCTCCCACAGGTGTTGATCTCCTTATTTTATAAGAAAAAGATTGAATACTTTGCCTTTTTGTTTTTCGTACTTTCCTAACCATTGCTTGCGCTTGTTTATTCTTAATTAAAAAAGCAAATTATGAGCTCTTCTTAAGATCATGAGAGCTTTATTCCTCTTTCACTAGTTACTCATCTGTCCACCAAGGAACCACCTTTCTCGTCACAGCATCGAGAATTACTTTTATAAATCTCCTCAACAGCTTAATTTAAGTCTATTTTATCCATCTCTTTCTCACATATATACAAAACACTTCCCAATGTGCACTGCTAAAAACCTACTTCCGCAATACTTCCCATGACACAACACTGAACAATGATCACTGCCTACGGTTGTTTCTTCTGATTCATCCCACTCACAGATCCTTGCTACCTTCCTCGACATTATTACATTACATTTCATTGAGCTGACGCTTTTATCCAAAGCGACTCACAATCAGTGCATCAACCATGAGGAACAAACCCAGAACAACAAGAATCAAGAAAGTACCATTTCTTTCAAGAAAGCCAAACTACAAAGTGCTATAAGTAAGTGACCTATAAGTGCTACTAAAGCACTACATTATTTTATTTTATTTTATTTTATGTTTTATTCAAGGTATAGTCGGAAGAGATGTGTTTTTAGTTTGCGGCGAAAGCTGTGTAGACTTTCTGCTGTCCTGATGTCAATGGGGAGCTCGTTCCACCGTTTAGGAGCCAGGACGGCAAACACTCGAGATTTTGTTGATAAGAGAGGAAAGGTTACGGTAATGGTGTGAACGAGTGCGAGGCCTATAGTATCTACGAGTATATATGCACACAGGGACGGAAAGTAAACACATATTCAAATAAAAGGAAACATAGCAGCGTTATACTCAGCCTCCCCCGAAGACTCCAACGAAAGACACCTTTGTCTTTATCCTCCGAGTCTTCGTCCTCTGAGTCTTCATCTGACGCTTCAAACAAATCCTGTTTTTTAAACACCAGATTTCCCGATGATTGGCTACAGCTGTGCTGACCACACCCCCTGCTCATGAGTCAATCAGGCACCAGGTGGTAATAGCCCAGCAATAGACAAACTAGCCATCTAGTTCACCTAAGACAGCAGATACAATAGTATTCTAGCAGAGAAGCTTATTTAAAGAATATACTTATATATTAGAATAGCCTAAATCCAAGTAGTCCAGTAGTATGAAATCCCAGAAGTCCAATGCACACTAAGGTTAAGTCTATAGTGCTGAGGTGTTCCCTGTTTGAACATCTAACCTTGTCCCTCTTCCATCATCCAGACAAACCAGACCTTTTCCTTCTAGCAGTTGTTCAATTACCTCCCATTAGTGTCTCTTTTTATCCCCCCCACAATTTGTGATGAGCATTAAAGTCCCCACAAACCAACACCCTCCATCCAGCCCTTCAGTTTGTGTTAGCTTGTCCAACTCTAGATTCATTCAAGGCTTGTAATAATTAGTAATAACAGACTCTCCCTCATTTGTCCATATCTATACTGCTCTATATTCTTGTTAATTCCCAAACTTATCTCCATAAATGACACGTCTTTCTTTATAAATGTGGCACATCCACCCCCTACTCCCTCCCTCATATCACATCTAACAGTAGCATATCCAACTATTCAGAAATCTATTGGTCTCAACCTTGTTTCCTCTACATAAATAACACCTGGTTTAATGCTTAAATCCTTTTAAACTTCTTTAATTCTAATCCATTGGCCAATAAACTCCCAGCATTCCATTGTAGTAAGAGGACCATTATTAAAACTATTCAACCAAAGCTTGCTTGACTTGTTTGGACACTGAGGTCATTCCTCACCACCTCCCATGTCATCCTGCTGATATCAGGTTGATGGACAGCTGCCTTTACAATTAGTTTTAGATTTAATCTACATTTAGCACCGCTGCTATGAAAGTGACTAGTTTCTTCAAGTCAACATTCACTTTCCCCTCAGTGTCTTGTTCTGATTCTTTTGTTACCTGCTGCTCTGTTTCTCTCCTCACTTCCTCCTCTGAGACCCTCCCTTTCCACAGCCTCTGCATAGTGGAACAATCCTCCTGTTAGCAAAGCCTGGGAAGCATACTGGGGATGTTAAAGTGGCAGAATATGAATCATAACCCTGAACTTCTGTAAAAAATAAAATCGCTTTTTCAGTTACCTCTTTGAGTGTCATTCCTTATGCTAGTGGCTTCAGTGGGTGTAGCAATTCCTTATAGGGTTCATCATTTATCATTTAGCTGTTGTGAAATTATCAACTACAACCACTTTTCCCTTAAAAATAATAATAATAATAATAAACTTGTATAGCACCTTTCATACAAGAAATGCTGCTCAAAGTGCTTTACATACAATATAGATAAGCATAAGAACATGTTAAAATAACATTTAAAAGAAACGAAATAAAAAAATAATAAAATTTAATTAAAAAAAATAACATTCATAAAAACAGAAAAGAAAGAAAGTGATAAAAAGGATAAAAGAGCGCAGGAGTGTAAGTAAGTGTAAGATCTAGTAAAAGGTTGAAGTAAATATTTAAAGTTTTCTTTTAAAGACGTTTACTGAACCAGCTTCTCTGATATCTACTCTGTTCCACAACTTGTAGTTTAGAAAGGTGCATGTCAGATGGTCTTTGGGATGGAACATCTAATAGATTTGCTGCAGATGTTCTCAGTGTTCTGGAGGGAGCAGAGTTCACCAGAGAGGCAGCTGTGTCCATTCAGAACCTTGTATGTGAGGAGGAGAACCTTAAAGTCAATCCTGTGTGGAACAACCAGAGCAGAGCAGCTCTCTCTCTCCTCTTGGTTAACGAGCTGCAGAGTTCTGAATGAATCTCTCGTGTTTTCTATTGGATGCTGTAAAAAGTGCATTAATCCAGTCCAATAGAAATGAAGGCATGAATCAGCTTTTCAGCTTCTGATGATAAATGATCGAACCTTTGCTTTGTTTCTAAGATGAAAAATGAGGTTTGGTTTCCTCGTTAATGTGAAACTCAGATCAGAGTCTGAGATAAAACGACTTGTCTCCTCTGATTTAATCCAAGGATTCAGTTGACAGATTATTTTACAACGCTTCTCTTTTGGATTTTGGGCCGTTTTAAGTTTTATCCTCATTAAGCTTTAGGAAATTATTCCTCATCCATGTATTTATTTCTTACATGTCATTGTGAATGTAAACACAGGATGAAAGTCAGCAATTCAACCTCACAACACATGGAAAACATCACTGTCCTAATGTTTTGTCACAACACTGAGTTCCTGAGTTCAGGAAAGAAAATGTGGATACTTCATCACAAACTAACGATGCTGGAGAAACCAGCAAAAGAAGATAGATTATGAAAATATAGAAAAAATTCAAAGTCCTTTCCTTCTGACCTCCCTCCAAAGCCACTGTGGAGGTGAGGGGGCTGGGAGATCAGTCAGCTCAGGTGAGAGCTGTTAGCTGAATGATCCTCACGTTCAAAAGGCAGCGACTGAGCTGGCTCACGGAGACTCAGACAGACTCAGAGACTCAGAGACACAGAAACTAGGCTGTAAAGCTATTTGCCATCAGAAAGTGCTGGATTTATGTTGTATTTAAGTTTATGTTTGCACCTGGTCTCTAAATAAAGATGCTGAAACCCGAATGGTTTGTCTCTGGCTGCTGTGGTGAGAGCCCCGTGGCATGGTCCACTGCAGCAGCCACACCTCCAAAACACATGAACGCATGTTACACCTCAGCCTGACTACATCGCAGACTGTCGAACGACAGATTCTAACAAAGATACTTGACTCTAACTCTGACTCTGGTCCATACACTGTATATAAAAATGGACAGAGTCCAGTATTGGAGAGTGAAGCCAAGGCATTTTACAGAGTCCTCGCGGAGGGTTGTCACACGCTCTGGTCACGAGTGTGCGCAGGTCAGGTAAAAAGACCGGATGAATAAAATGATTGGATGAGGTTTTTAAGGTCTCCCTTTTGCAGTTTCTCCCAGATAAATCATCCCAAGGGCTCGTTTTACAAGATATATATCTATATAGATATATATCTCTATATATATATCAGAAACCTGGATTCAGAAAACCAGGCGGTGTGAAACAAAAGCATTAAATATTTATTATTAAAAACATTGAGGGCCACAAAAGGTATTTGCTCTGCTCATGAGCGATGCAGTGTTCACAGGTACAAGCAAAAAGACATACAATAATTGGATTAGGGTTAGGGGTTAGAGCTTTTCATATAGTCATTGCTATTGGGATATAAAGAGGATTTCAAGAGATATAACAAAATACTTCTAGAATAATTGCTTTAAATGCAGTAACATCCTTGTTTATGATATGACAATGAGAAGGAGAATCATTATCATGAATAAGCAGAAAATTTGTTTCCACGTCATGTTGCTTTTGACAACGTGTCTTATGCTGTGATTATTCCCTCATCAGGATTTGGACTCTGTGGTTTTTCAAAGGAGCGTTCAGTCGGTCGACAGCGGGAGAGGAAGATGCTGCAGCCTTCGCCCCTCCCCCTCTTGCCACCTACTGTTGTGAGCAGAGGGTGGGGGGGGTCGGCCTCGAGCTGCACAATGAATGTTTGTCTGAACTCAAAAGATGTTTTATCTTTTGAGAGCAGGTAAACGTAGGAATAAAATATAAGAACTGTTTGTCTTCAGTTCAGTTATGAACAAGAATTAACTATAGGTATAGATGTCATCTGACTTTTCTGGATTTTTTATCTAATTTTATGTAAAATAAAATTGTATTTGACATCTTTATTGATGGCTTCACATTAGCATGTATAGTATGGTGATGAGGGTCCAGCAAATTTCCTGGTAGTAGCAGGAGAGAGTGAAATATTTCTGTCACCAGTCGACCAGCTGCTCATAACCAGACAGAAAGAATCATCTTTAGCCGTTTTCAGACCTGAGCTCCAGGTGAAATCCAGAGACTCGTCTCCAGAGCTTCTCCAGAGTTTGTGTTTCACAGCTGAACAACTCAGAAGCAGGTTTTCTGCACAGACTCGTTCACAACAGCATCAGATCCTCCTCATGGTTCAGGTGAGAGGGGGGGCAGCCGGGTGCAGCAGACAGAGACAGGAAGTGACGTGTTACCTCTGCTGCAGAGGTCACGTGATCATGTTTACATCACCTGACACCGTCGTCAGCTCTGATCACCACAAACTGTCTTCACATCTTCATCTGTGTCTTCTACGTGTGTGTCAGCACTTCTTCACCAGAGACATTTGTTTTTGTTTCTTCATGTTTGTGTCCTGTGTTAGAAGCTCCTCACCCCCCCCACTCACTCAGTGAATCAGTGGAGGATCCTCTGCTGTGGGGTTAGGGTTAGGCTGCTCCTGGATTTACACTTTATACAGGAGCTCAGGAGGAGGAAGAGAAAGTGAGTCTGATCCTCCAGAGAAGATCCAGAGAACTGAGGAGCTCAGTTTGAAGCAGCCATTGTTTTCACCTCTAACTGGCTGATTTACAGCTGCATAGGTTTTTTCTCACTTCTGTCCAAAAACCCACCTATAATATTTAGTCTGCTTCAAAATCATTAAACATATATATATATACACAATAAATCTCATTAGTTTGATCTGTAGCCAAACAGAAATAATTAAATACCCTTCGGTTTATGTTTGCTCTCTGTTATAATAACAACATATAACTATTCTGCAGCTTTGTCCAAAGACTCTTTCCATTTACTAAATTGTTCACTTTAAATGTACAAGTGACTTTTTTTACCTCAAGACAAAACAAGCCCAATACCAGAACTCAAAATATACTGCTGCAATACCACATACACTGCTTTGTAGTAATGTGTAATCATATCTACAATGACAGCATCAAAATCATAAATGTTTGGGTTGCCAGTTCTTTAATGGAGGTCCAAATATGACACAGTATATTGGCATAAATAAATAAAAATAAAACATTGCTATGTGAACATGGTGAATAATTCACTGATGCATAAACAACATTTCAACTCCAGCTTATTTCCCCCTGTATTTGTTCTTTTAATATTATGACTTTATTCTTGTAAGTTTCCGCCCATTTATTTTGTAATATTACATCTTTATACTCAAAATCTCTAATATTTCCCCCTTGAAATAATGGCTACTCTTTGCAATTTCTCAACAAATAATGCAAAGAGCTGCATATCAGAAAAAAATCTGGTATATGTAAATGGACTGTATTTATATAGCACTTTTTGTGCCATTCACACACACATTCATACAGTGCATTGTTTTCCTATGAGGGGCATTTTGCGGCTCAGTATTTTGCCCACGGACACTTCGGCATGCAGATGGTGTCATGGTTTTGTATTTTGAGTGTTTATTTTTCCGCCTCTTTATGAAGAGTGTTTTCTGTTTAATTATTACCTCGCGTTTCTTGTACATCCTTGTGTTTATGTTTGTATATGAGTTGTTTCGGTGTCGCATGTTTTCTGTTTCCTGTTTTATTTTGTAGGCTCTGTTCCTAGTGTGTTTTCTTCACTTCCTGTCTTTGTGGTTGTCTGCACCAGTCCTCATGTGTTCCACCTGTGTTCAATTTGCCCCTGCCTTCCCTGTGTGTATATAAGTCTGTGCTTCCCCTTGTCGGTTCGTTGTCTTAATGCTCTGTCTTCATCCCTGTCGTTATACTTCATCCCGGTGCTCGCGTCCCCTGCTTCTTCTCGTCTCTTGTTAGCTTCCCCCGTGTGCTCTGTGTTTTTCAGTTTAGACTTTTTGTGAGATTCCTCTGTTTGTTGTTTTCCTCTGTTTGTTGTTTTTTCTGTTAAAGACATTTTCCTATTAAAAGGACACCTTTTGTTTAAACTCTGCCTCCTGGGTCCATCTGCTTCACCAAACCTGACAGATGGGGAAGACTGGGATCGGTCCGCCGACCTTCTGGTTCGAGAACAATCACTCTATGTGCTGATATGCTTAAAAAGATGAAATTGAAGCAGATTGTAGAAATATTTGTAGAAAATCTCTATAGATGAAATATACATCTGATCTCAATACATGTTTATCCAACATGGTGATAAAAACCCTACCTGCTCTCTAAAGGTCCTTCTAGTATTTTTTCAGTCTGTGTACAAACTTAACAAATAAGACACAATGCTAAATACAAAATGTAGTGTGAGTGTCGAATAGCTGAAATGCTACATCATGCTGAACATATGTAATTGATAGACTGAATCTGAGTAGAAAAAGCAGGAAATGTTTTACTTTTTAATTTTTATTTAGACTTTATTGTCACAGTACAAGTGCAATCAACACAGATAGACACCTTTCAACAGAGGCAACCCACAGATAAAACAGGAATTCACGTGACACATAAAAGATAAATCCTAATCCCTCCTGTACATACAAGCTGCATTCACAAAGGCAGTTTCTTGAGTGCTGCAATGGCAAAGGGGACAAAGCTCCTGCTGAAAATTGTGCCCTTCTCCATTTGAGTGTTCTGTACCTCCATCTGGATGGCAGGTGGTAAATTAAAGGGGTGATGCATAAGCCAGCTTCCAGCTATCAAGCTCCTCTCTTGTGGAATCATCTCAGCTTCAGTTCTGGAGGCAGACACCATCTGTAGGTTTAAGATTCAAACCTTCCTTTATGATAAAGTTATAGTTAGAGCTGGTCCAGGTTTAGGTCTTGGCCCTGATCCTGATGGTGGATCCTGATGTTGGACTATGATCACAACAAAACTTCATGATAAACATGTCTCCTCATATCTTCTACCCTCGCTGACAGGAAGTCCTCAGTTCATGTGTCTGCTCCTTCATCTCTATCAGACATTATGTATAAACACTTTAAACATGATGTTACAAAATGTTTCTTCTCATCAATGTAGTAAATCCTGTTGTGAGGATGTGTTCAGTTCCATCAGCATCTGTTGTACTTGTGTCCTTACACCATATGATGACGGATGAATGGTTGATCTAAACATAATGCAGATTGTGTCTCTAATTTTATTGATTGCAAAAGTTAATAGACTATGATGTCATCGTCTGACTTCAGTGACACAATGATGATGTCATTCCTACCATATGGTCATAGATTGTGGGGCTGTGGCTGAGGGGGTAGAGCAGTTCGATCCCAGTCTTCCCCATCTGCATGCTGAAGTGTCCTTGGGCCAGATACTGAACCCCAAACTGACCCTCATAGGAAGATAATGCACTGCATGAATGTGTGCATGAAAAGCTGTATTGTAAAGCACTTGGTCATCAAGACTAAAAAAACACTATATAAATACAGACCATATTAGTTTTTGATCTATATAAGCTTGAGGTTGAGTCTATCGTCCTATAAGATGCAGAGATAGAGAAAAACTGAAAGAAGAGCGTCTGATGTGAAAATGTCCTATTTTAATATTGACAAACGCAGGCTGACAGTATTTTATCATGCTTTTATTGAGTCTGTTGTATAATTTTCTTTGGTGTCATGGTTCGGTCACCTGTCTTTAAAGGACAGAAACAGACTGAGTCAGATAGTTAAATGATCCAGTCGGCTGTACACCAGACAGTTACAGAGCACTGCCAGCTCCATTACCAATGAGGACTCGCATCCTCTACATTTGGAATTTCAACTTCTACCCTCTGGTCGAGGGTTTACAGCCCCGAGGGGTAAAACAAAACGCTACAGAAATAGTTTTCCATCTTCAATTGTTCACTTGAACTCGTTATACCCAAATTTGCACATTTGTCCCTATCCAGTTTTCTATTGATGGCAATGCATTTGAGCACTTTTTCTCATGGTTTTTTTGGTCTTGTCTTCTGTCTGTGTGTTATAATTTTGTACTGTTTTGGATGGATGCCTTCTCTTTTTAATGCTGCAAAACAAATCTACCTACGGGTACAAATAAAGTAACCCTAACCCTAACTCTAACCCTTACTCTGCATTAAATATCAGTCCCTTAAACATGAATAGTTACTTTAAATCAAGATTCCATGAATTATTATCCAAGAAAATGGTTTTATCTCATTTAAACATTTTATCTCGGGGGGTTAGTGTAACCCCACTCCTTGATCCAGATCTGCAGCAAAATGTAACACCTTCTTCCATGATTCACTCCACAACCTTCTACCAAGTTTACTGATGATCTGTTCAGTAGTTAATAATAATAACCTAGTTGGCAAAGAGAAAATTACATCAACTTTACATTGTCTCTTTAGCTTCTAATATTTCAGGAGATTGCGAAGTTTGAAGCAAAAAGTAAATGAGTGTAGATCCATTGTGTGTGTGTGTGTGTGTGTGTGTGTGTGTGTGTGTGTGTGTGTGTGTGTGTGTGTGTGTGTGTGTGTGTGTGTGTGTGTGTGTGTGTGTGTGTGTGTGTGTGTGTGGATTTATGCATATGTGTGATGAGTGTTTCTTTGTTATTGTGGCTTGTACTAGCCAACAGAACAATGGTTTTCTCTGTGCAGCTTTGATCTTGTGAGCGAGAGCGAGATTGTTTGGTGAAGCATAGAAGAGAGATGGATTTACACTTTGCATCACACTGACAATAAAACAGCTTTTCCGAGACCTGATTTTGTTTTGCCTTGACCAAAGACCCTTGCAATAGATATTCAACCATGGGGTTTTTGAAGTGTAACACTTGAACTATATTAGAGCAAATTACAGTTATTGGTTATTAATTAGAGCATGAGCTGGCTTAAAAATATCTGCACCACTTTCTGACAAAGCACTATGTACAAAGGGTTGTAAATAATGACGTATTATTTGTTAATACATCATTCAGCAGTTCTTCGACCAGAACAACTTTGGGGAAGCCAAGTAGAGGACAATTCTCCTGATGGATAATTTGACCAGATCTCTTTTAGTAAAGAGCCTCAGGACCGGTGCACGAAAATTCATTTAGGAACTCATGGGAGGGAGAATATATGCAGTTTGAAAATGAGTTGTGAAATGTGAGGGGACATTTTGGATGCCACTGGTCCTGGATGTAAAGGTCCCATTCATCGATCCCATCAACTTTTGACTGTTATGCGACTCCCAGTTGGAGCACGTACATCTTGGATCGACACAAACACCTGCGAAGGCTGGAAATGAGGCTAATAAAAGCTCTCGGTCTGAATAGAAGAGTCCAAATCCCCAGAGAATGGTTCTCTTCCTTCAAGCAGCTGGGAGATGAATTCAGACCCTGGTGGTGGTTCAATGGACTCCTGTGACATTCAGTAGATGACACTGCTGCACTAGGGGAAAATATGAAAACGTATTAACAGGTTCTCAGACGTACGGTAATATTAAACTAATAATCCTCAGTGGGCCGCTGAGATTCAGAGAGTGGTTGTTTGTTATCACCTGGAGCAGATGGTCTAGCATGGATGAGGGATTTATGCTTCATCCACATTAATACATTTACATTTCAAGACAGGGTTGTAAAACAAAAGCAATCCCTGTCCAGATAAATACTTAAGAAATTATATATATATATATCTATATCTATATATAGATATAGATATATATCCTGTCTTATATGACTGAAAACACTTTCGTCGTGGGAATTGTCACAGGTTGTGTGTACATGTGGGCAGTAAAATAAATAAAATTAAGAATTTAACTGTAACAGCTACAAAGACAACAAGGTCAACAGCGTATCCGTGTTGCGTTAACTACTGGTCGTCGAAGCGGATGCTGTTCAGGTCATAACCAAGTTTTAACCGTCACCATGATGTCACCTATGTTTTTGAGCTGCCATTTTAAAGCCTCAGTTTGACATTTTGTTCAGCGCCATCTTGTTTTTTGAAACCAGAAGCAACCATATTTGGAGGAGTGGCGGGTGGAGCCTGACTGAGAACTTGAGGAAACTGCACGCCCACCTTCACCTGCCACCCGCTCCCATTGGACAGTACTAGCTGTCAATCACACTATGGTAATCCACACCCATCCCCTTCCAGACAACCCCGGAGTTTAAAAGAAATGTGACCAGCGGCGATGATTAAAAACTCCAGTGGTGCGAAAACGTAGATATTTAAGTGTTGATTTAGATTCCCTCACAACACAAGCATTTCATGCATGTCCACACCGAACAGATTCCCTGCGCTCCAGCTTCTCCTCGAGCTCACACTGTTTCTGTTTGCATGAAACATCTGCTCTTGAATTTTTCATGCAACAATGTTAAAATTCTCCAACCAATAGAATACCAGGTGTGGTGTTGACGATTGTAATTGCCCTGCCCTCATGGGTGTTGCACTGTGCTGCATGTGCAAGCAATACAATATTTGAGTGCAAGTGCACAGTTTGAGCATAAACAGAGCAAATCATACCACAAGAATCTGGAGCAGAGAGTTTTGAGTGAAAGCTTTACAAAATCGGAACGTGAAATCAATAAGTCCTGCTCTACATGGGTAGACACATCTACACTGTACCCACACATGAGCATAGGGGGAAAAATAGAGCAGATAATTACACAGACACACACAGCAACACACATGCTAAACTTACACATGCACAAAACACTCCTTAAATCAGCACAGACACACACACAGCAACACAAAACACTCACCAACAGTAACCCACGCAGCAAGAAGTACGCAAACACACACATTACCACCCACACAGCTAAGTTATATAGGCCACTCACACCTTCACATGCAGCCAAACTAGTTCCTGCATCTAAATCCACTCTCACTAAAAAGCTTTCTTTCTTATCATCAACTCCTTCTCTTCTCTCTCCTTCCATCTCCTCCTTTCGTCCACATCTCCATCATCAGTTCCTGATCTGTCTCCTGGGACAAAAACATTTCTCCTCCTCTATTTTTAGACACAACAGATCTGAAGGAGAACCTGAGAGAGAGATGGAGTCAGAGCGCAGATGCAGCTGATACCATCAGTTGGTGCTTAATTTGATCCAGACTGTACAGTAATGATCCGTATGTTTAGTTCACTCTGGTCCAACCGGTAACACAAGAAACATGCCAACGCTGAATATAGTGTATTTTTACATTTTCTTTCAAATAAACAACGAGGTAGTGGCTTAAGGCAGAAATGACAAATCCTCGACTCTGTAAAACACAATCCTTTGTATGATTTCAAAACTGCATGAAGGTCAATCTAAAAATACAGCTGGTTTTGACATCCTTGATAATCCTTGACCTTTTGGAGACAAAGGCTTTCAGCTGACAGATTATCTGCAGCTGTGAAAACACACAAATAACTGACGCAGTGTTCAGACACGGTGCCACTGTCTCGGTCTTGTTCTTAAAAGGACACATCAGTTGTTTGAGCCTCAACAGACTCTGAATTCAAACACTGTAATAATCACAGTCACACAAAAAAATTATGCGTTTGATGGCTGAAATAATTTACTGCTGGGGAGGGAGAGATGACTGTTGCATGAAGTAAAAGGAATAATTCCTGATTTGCAGTAGGTCCTCGACGTCTTACAGATATGCATCACAAACCTGTATGTTGTTTTCCTCTCTTAATTCCAGAGTGTGTTCTTTCAGTCTAAGAGCAGGAGTTATTGATTTCACGTTCAGATTTTGTAAAGCTTTCACTCAGTTGGGCCCAAACTATTCGCTTGCACTCAAACATTTTGTTGGTTTGACAGATTTCCTACTCTCAGTTTCAGCTCTTCTCCTCACACTGCTTCTGCAACAAGTCTGTGGATATTCTCCATCCAATAAAATGTCAGGTGTAGTTATGACATTGAAATTGTCCTGCCCTCACTCTGTGTGCATGAGCTTTACTTATTTAAGACTCCTGTATGGGCGGTTACTTTAAGCCAGTTCATTCACTCCAACCCTCCACAGTTTTATTACTACACTCACACCCACTACGAGGGCAGGACAATTTCCTCGGAACACTTGAACATCATTGTGATAAGATCTACCTAAAATGACAGAAACCATCTTTGACAAACATTTGCCAGCGGGGTCTCCCAACAGCAGCCAGAGACAAACCATTCACTTTTTGACATCCTTTTTGTTGTTAACAGAGCAACATAAATTCAAAAATTGAACATAAATTGACCAGCACTTTCTGCTTGGCAGCTCAGCTCTGTCCATATGTCTCTCTGTCTCTTTTCTGTCTCACGTATTTCTCCATCATGACTTTCTCTGCTGCCGTTTAATCCGTGGACTTTAACTCCAATTTACTCTCCCTGGTTCAGCTGGATGTTCTCTGATGAGCTACTTCCACATATAGCTAAATTAAAACCAAATTTAAAATACTGCATTGGATTTCTCATTTTTATATCATTTTCTAAAATGACTCCAACACATTCGTCAATGTGATTATATTAACATGTGTTTGCCTACCTCATGCTGCTGTGAAAAACGTCTGTTAGTCAAAATGTTTACAAATGTTTACCAGAATACTACTTTACACGAGCATGGATTCTGCTCCTCTGTTGTGCTCAGTTCTGTGTTAACTCCCGTAGGTGCTCATTATGGAAGAGGCTTGTTTGATGTGTCCACTCGTTGTTTGAACCTCGAGCATCAGACTCTCTGAGGAGGACCGTCCATCCACATGACTCGTTCAAACTGCTGCACAGACAAACACTGTTTCTCAGTGAAAGCCGCCATTACATGAACAAGTCTAACTGCTGCCTTGTCTTTTTTAAATATTAGGATATTTAAAAAACAGAATGTTCTTATTCATGAAGAAAAGTTGGTACTGCAACAGGTTCTCCTGCTGCTGCTGCAGTTGGACACGTATTCAGACACAAAGCATCAGTTGAGCCTCAGTGCCTTAAGTACAATTAACCACTCTAATTAGATTCCATTTCAAGAGGTCGATTCAGAATAAACATACAGGAACAATTAGTTTCAACAGTAAATAACTTCAAAGCCTCTGCAGCATTGATAGAAAAAGATAAAGTGCACAATTAAAACAAACAATAATATCACAAGATGATTCTAATGATTAATGATGAGGCTGCTTCATGATGAGCAATGATTATACAATAAATACACAGGGGTGGACAAAGTATTTAGACCCTTTACTTAAGTGACAGTAATTCCACACATTCAAAATACTCCACTACAATGTACAAGTACTGCACTTAAGTAAAAGTATGTATAAGTATAATCAGCCAAATGTACTGAAAGTATGAAAAGTAAAAAGTTCTTATGGTCCAGTAAAAGGTTTTACCATCACATCTAGTTTTAATATGAATTACTGCTACATTAATGCGTATTTTGCATTTTACTGCTGTGGATGTTTATTTATATGTTTAAGGTTGAATTACTTTATATATTATTGTTGTTGTCTAATTTACATTAAAGCATCATATTCTATAAGATCATTATATAGAAGCATGTTTCTCTAAAAAGTCTCAACTTTTCATGAGCTCAGAAAAATATATATGTTTCCTTTAAAGGGATAGTTCACTGAAAAATGAAAATGCACTCATCATCTACTCACCCCTATGATGGGGGTAAAGTGTTTGAGTCCACAAAATACTTCTGGAGTTTCAGAAGTAATTTGAATAATCCGATACAATTGAAGTCAATGGTGACCAAGACTTCAGACGTAATAAAACAACAGAAAAACACAACATGCCTCCAAATCTGCTCGTGTGGTGTCATCAAGTAACCACAAGCCGCGACGTTCACATTCCACTGGAAACAATCTCATTTACACCAAGTTTTTAGCCTAAATGTCTCTGATATCTTCCGACAAGCTGCATTCACGTCCCCTAGCTTCTCCACTTCAGGACATTTAGGCTAAAAACTTGGTGTAAATAGGGTTAGGGGGGTTAGGGTTAGGGTTAGTTTGTTTCCAGTGGAATGTGAACGTCGGGGCTTGTGGGCACTTGATGACACCACACGGACCTAACCCTATGGAGGCATTTGATTTGAGGCCAGAGTGGTTAAAGTGAAATAGTCTTTAAACTATATTAATGTAACACGAGTGTCAGCTTGATTTGCACAGATAGTCGTTAGAAATGAGGGGAACTTTTTACTTCTATACTTTTAGTACATTTCCTGAGCCTGAATTTTTATACTTTTACTTGAGTAAAGAGTTTGAATAAGTTCATTTACTTTTACTTTAACACAAGTTTCTGTACTTCTACTGAAGTAAAGAACGAGTGTACTTTTAGCTCCTCTGGTAAACACATCTGTCACCACAACGTTGTGGGTAAATGTTGTGAAATGGAAACAGGATTTCTCAGGGTTAGTTTCAATCAGTTGTGTCTTGTTTTTCTCTTTGCGTCACTGATGCATCATGGATGAGGGTCAATGAAGGGTTAGTTGCTTTCAACCACCTCCTTCCTCACATCTTTGTTTTTTTGTGATGCGGCTCTGGGGAAAGCAGCGTCGCTCCACTTTGATCCAGACTGAAATATGTGGACAACATTAGATAAGATGCTCTGAAATGTTGCAGATAATAATAATTAGAGGACGAAGTCTGAGCTTACTTGAAAATAAGTGGTTTACACAACATGTTTACAGTTTTCCAACCACACTGGAAGTCAGACTGAAATTTTATAAAGGCATTATTTCCATTTAAAGACCCAGTTCAGTTCCCACTTTAAACATGTTATTATTATATTGTATTATATTATATTATATTATATTTTAATAAAATATCTTGCAACCTATTATATTATAATACATTATATTATAAATGTGTGTGTTTGTGTCTTTTACAACAAGTGTAAATGTAGCATCAAGCACTGAAGCCTGTCTTTGAGTCCCATGGAATCAAATGGAATCAGATTCTTGAATAGCTTGTTTTTTATTTTATTTTTTACATTTGTGTTTATATTAAATGTAAAAACAGGGTTTTGAATCCCAAAGTGGTAAGGTTAGTGTCTATCTATCTATCTATCTATCTATATACACATTATATACCACAATTACAACAAATACAAATGATTAAATGACAAGTCACTGTTCATGTTGTTGAATTTAACAGTGAAATATTTTACACCCTGAAGCACTTTAGTGTTTTTGGGATTGTTAACCCTTGTGTTGTTCCTGGGTCGGATTGACCCAGAGTGTGTGTGTGTCTGTGTGTGTGTGTGTGTGTGTGCGTGCGTGCGTGTGATCATACACAAGCCCTGGCCGGTCAGGGTTCGGGTTAGGGTGACCCAAGGATTGTCATTATCCAATTCTCCTGGGGTAATTGAGACCAATGGATTGTCATTCTCGATTGTCATGGGAGGGGTCATTTAGACCCAGAGAGGGCGCTGTGGTGCTCTGTGGGCTCATTTAGACCCACACCTGATTCCAATTGAAATCAAGGGGGGTACATTAGACCCACATATCAGGAGCATTTCACCAGAGAACAGGTTCTCCAACAGCTATTCTCCCAGCAACCATCCTCTGAACCCGAAGAGGACGCGAAAGAGCCAGACCGAGAAGCGGACGGACAAGGAGATGGAGAAGCAGACTGAGAAGCAGACCGAGAAGAAGACAGAGAGGACGGAGACGGAGACGGAGACGACGGCGGTGACTACGAAGACGACGACGGTGACGAAGACTACGACCCAGTGGGTGATGCTTCTGCAGATTCTTCATCCTTGGAAGAAGAAGAAGAAGGAGGACAAGACCACGGCGACACCACCACCACCACCGGACTCGTGGAAAGAGAGACCTTCCCGTCAAGAAACGGGGAAATAACATGGTCCTCGAGGGCGTACGGCCGAGAGGAGGGCCACTGCTCCTCCTCCTCCTCCTCCTCCTCCTCCTCCTCTGCTGCGGCTCAAAGCGGGGTCCCCCGGGGCCCCACGATCCACGCGACGTCCCGCACCGGTGACCTAGCCTCGACGTTCCACCTGTTCATCACACCGACGGTAGAGAACATCATCCTGGAGATGACGAATCGGGAGGGTCGTCGAAAATACGGTGACGAATGGAAAGGGATGGACGAGACCGACCTGCGCGCCTACGTAGGGCTGCTGATCTTAGCGGGCGTGTACAGGTCCCGGGGCGAGGCCGCCGCCAGCCTGTGGGAGGCCGAGAGTGGCCGGGCGATATTTCGTGCCACGATGCCCCTAAAACTCTTCCACACGTTCTCCAGACTGCTGCACTTCGACGACCACGAGACAAGACGAGCCACGGACAAATTGGCGGCCGTGCGAGAGGTCTGGGACGCGTGGGTGTCGCGGCTACCGCACCTCTACAACCCGGGGCCCGAAGTGACCGTGGACGAGCAACTGGTTCCGTTCAGAGGTTAGTCTTTTTTTTTTAAATATTATTATTATGTTATGTTATGTTATGTTATGTTATGTTAGTTATGTTATGTTATGTTATGTTATGTAGATAGCGGCTGCTAGTCCTCGTCCTCATCTCATCTCCTCTCATCTCTTCTCCTCCTGTTTTTCTCACTAGGCCGGTGTCCGTTCCGTCAGTACATGCCCAGCAAGCCGGCGAAATACGGGATGAAGTCGTGGGTGGCCTGCGATGCAAAATCCAGCTACGCTTGGAAGATGCAAGTGTACACCGGAAAGCCGAGCGGCGGACGCCCAGAACGGAACCAGGGGTTGCAGGTAGTGCTCGATGTAACGGAGGGACTGCACGGTCGTAACGTCACGTGCGACAATTACTTCACCTCCTACGAACTCGCGCGGCAGCTCCTGGAGAGGAAGCTCACCGTGGTCGGCACTGTTCGTAAGAACAAGCCCGAACTCCCGACCGGGCTGCTTGCGGTCAAGGGAAGAGAGGTGTTCTCATCCAAGTTCGCATTCACGCCCACTGCCACTCTTGTGTCCTACATCCCAAAGAAAAACAGGAACATGGTGCTCCTGAGCACACGGCACCCCGAGGCCGACATCAGCGACCGCGAGGACGGGAAACCGGTCATCGTCCTGGACTACAACCGCAACAAAGGTGGCGTGGACAACCTAGACAAGGTGATTGGAAAGTACAGCTACAGGAGGATGACCGCGCGCTGGCCCCTGGTCGTCTTTCACAACATTCTCGACGTCTCTTCCTACAACGCCTTCGTGATATGAAGAGAGATCAACCCAGACTGGATGCTGGGCAAGCGGAACAAGCAGAGGGTGTTCCTAGAGCAGCTGGGAAAGGCTCTCGTAACTCCGTTCATCGCACGAAGGGAGCGCATCCCCGCACGGACGCGTCCGC
Organism: Hippoglossus stenolepis; assembly: GCF_022539355.2. Classification (NCBI taxonomy): domain Eukaryota; kingdom Metazoa; phylum Chordata; class Actinopteri; order Pleuronectiformes; family Pleuronectidae; genus Hippoglossus; species Hippoglossus stenolepis. Next base: position 168,575 of record NC_061483.1, read on the forward strand.
CGCGGTTGTGAAGGCTGTAAAAGCCGCCGCCACCGCCGCCGCACAGTGAGCTCTTGACTACGACGCTCGACCCGAGTGTCCAGCCTCCTCCATAGCCCTAGCAGCAGCCCCGCTCGGGGCATGTAAGAGGAAGAGGTGTCAGATATGCCCCAGGAAGAAGGACTGTAAAACTCACACCATGTGCCGCGGGTGTAACAAATACATCTGCAAGGGCTGCTCACGTGTCTATTGTCCTATGTGTGCGTCCTAATATGGGGTGGGCTATGTGAGGGGGCCAACAGCCGGGGGAAGCAGGGACAACACAAGGGTTATAGAGGTTTATTTATTTTATTTATTTAGCTTCATTTATCCAGTAAGTTACTTATTTCATAGACCTGGTCAAAATGTAACGTAAGTGGATCCTGATCCTGGTGTCAGCTGATCGAGGACTATGATCACAACAAGACTTCTTCATATACAACATGTCTCCTCACATCTTCTACCATCACTGACAGGAAGTCCTCAGTTCCTCTGCTCCTTCATCTCCATCAGACATTATGTATAAACACTTTAAACATGAAGTTACAAACTGGTTCTTCTCATGTAGTGAATCCTGTTGTTGTGTTGATGTGTTGTTGTGTTGATGTGTTCAGGTCCATCAGCATCTGTTGGACTTGTGTCCTGGGAGAGGATCCTCACATGGGACTGAGCTTTATTCACTGATCACTAAGTTTCTATTTGACTCTTGTTGAGTTAAGAACAGAGGAAGTTGCTCCTTGTTAACATCGATGAGACAAACTGGGAATATGAGACAATACAAATAAATTGTGATTGAAAGATGGTGGATTGATTGATTGATTGATTGATTGAAGTTAAGTTTTGGTAGAGCACACTACAATTGTAACTTTTGGACAGAATGTACTTGTTTCCTGGAAAATGTCAGTAATGTTATTTTGTACATCTGAAGTTGATTTTAATCGCTGAAATAAAATTCTATATAATATCTATCTATATAACTGTATCTTCTGCATGTAAATGAATCAGGGTTAGGGTAACCCTGTGTCATCTCACACTCTGCCACGAAAAAGTACAGCCACAGTATTTAAAAAAATCGTAACATTAGAAAAATGGCATAATAAAGTTAATTTCTAATTTTCTAATGTTTCTACAGATACGATGCTGCTCTCAGGAAACGCGTTGATTGTCCTGCTGTGCCTCAGCCATGCGGCCGGCGTGTGGTGTTTTGCCCGTCTCCTGGACGACGTGGAAATACGCTCGGCTTTCTCGGTTGCACGCACCAACAGCATGGAAGGTGGACCTAAGATGACGGTGACCTTTGACACTGTCTATGTCAACATCGGCGGGGACTTTGACCCAAAGACTGGCGTGTTTCACTGTCGTATCCCTGGGGCGTATTACTTCTCCTTCACGGTGGGGAAGTTTCCACACAAAGACCTGTCAGTGATGCTGATGAAGAACAGAAACGAGGTGCAGGCTATCGTCTACGAGGAGAACGCCGGGGAGGAAAGGAAGGTACGAGTTTGTCTACACAGAAAAAATAATAAGAAAAATAATATAGTACGGTATTATTAGAAGGGATTAATATTATTAATATAGATTAAAAAACTAAAGTTTTGCCTGTTGAAAACAAACAAAACCAACATACATAAATAAACGTTTGTGAAAAAAGCTTTTCGGTTTGTCCGATTTTCTTCTGATTCCTCTGTGGCTCCGTTAAAAACACACTGATGAGACAAACTTCATTATCATCGCAACAAAAGTTTAAATAGATCCTGATAAATTCTCCACTTTACTCCTGTTTGAGTTTAGTTTGATAAAAGCTACAATGAGGAACAGATTAACAGAAACTATGTTAACGACTAATTAGGAGGAATCTCCATGAGGAACAATCGGCCTCCACCAGCTCCTGTGCTGATTTTGACGTAGATGGTTAAGTGACTATAACTCAGATTTTAACCAGTGAACTGTTTAATATAAACAAGGCTCTTCTCCTTGACTCCACATGCTGTAAAAGCAGTGTTGACTTAAACTGTGCAATTAAAACCTCTGCTACAAAAATCTGCTGAGTTCTGTTAAGGATGGATTTTTTCCCCTCTGAGGAAACATTTACAAAGGTTCTTCCATCGTGTCGGAGCTCAGCTGTCTCAGACACAGTGTGGCTCCTATCACAGAGTGTTTGTGTTGGGAAATGAAGGCACAACAGAAGGGATTACACATCGAATTCCCCTGAACGAGGGGCTGATGATCGGATTATGTTCGGATAACAAAGTCTGCCTCCATCCTCAGGTGCAGAGCCAGAGCGTCATGCTGCAGCTGGAGTTCAGTGACACCGTCTGGCTCCGTCTCCACGGTGACCCTCGCTATGCCCTCTACAGCAACACTGGACATTACACCACCTTCAATGGTTACCTCATCTACCCGGACACCTACGACTACCAGACGCACCACCACCAACAGCATCCCACCTACAACTCCCAGCAGCCCCAGCAGGACAGCATCCCCTTGTTGCATAGTAACCAAGCCACAGATGACAGGTCTGGATCCAGAGGTTTGCTGGAGGAGAGGGAGCTGCAACATAGAGAGGAGGAGGAGGAGGAGGAGGGGGAGCAGGAGGATGACGAGGACGACCAGAGATCTGCCTTCTCGGTGGGGCGCACCCAGAGCATTGTGGGAGTCGACCAGGTGGGCTTGCCACAGCACCAGCCCGTTAGCTTCGACACAGCCTTCGTCAACATTGGAGAGGACTTCAACATGTCGGAGGGGGTGTTCGCCTGCCGTGTTCCTGGCGTGTACTACTTCTCCTTCAACGTGGGCAAGCTGCCACAGAAGACGCTGTCCGTCAAACTGATGAAAAACCGTCTGGAGGTGCAGGCGATGATTTACGATGACAGCCAGGGCGAGAAAGCCCTGCAGAGTCAGAGCTTGATGCTGGCGCTGAAACCAGGGGACACGGTCTGGCTATACTCGCATCAGAGAGATGGATTCGGGGCCTATAGCAACCATGCCAAGTACATCACCTTCACTGGCTTCCTGGTTTACCCAGACTCCCCCCCCCCCACCACCACTACCAGCCAATCATCTGCAGATAAGAAACCTTAGCTGCAGGACATGGGCTCGGGACTGAACATTGTGTTAGGAATTCATGCAAGATGGAAAAGTGTGCGCGTCCACCACAGAAAGCAGGAGATTCCTCTTCATATGAATTCCTTCACAAAGTGACCGGGAGCTCGGACTGAGCGCAGAGCTTCAACGAAGAGTTTCCAGGATATGACTTCATCTCACCTCATGTGGAACCAACAGTAATGTGAATATTTCACTGTATAATGAAAACTCAGTCATTACCTGCTCACCTCTGTGTCCTTTAAACTCTCTTTAGACTTCGTACCCCCCCCAAAACGAACCACCATCAAATTATGGAAAGAAAATTAAGTCTAGAACTTAAAGACAAATTTTAGTTACATGTACTTTATTTGCAAATGTAAACTTCTGCCCCCCTCATCTCAGGGGTTAATATTCCATAAAAAATAAGGGAATATATAATATTAGAGTGAGCATAATGCTAATTCTGTCTGATTATTAATCAATCAATCAATCAAATTTTATTTGTATAGCCCATATTCACAAATCACAATTAGTCTCATAGGGCTTAATGAAGATTCATGCACATTTTATCCTCATTGTTAAACTGTAGAAAATCCTCAATAACGTCATATGATCAGTGGATATTAAATGACACAGAAATGAGGAGATAACTGTTTTTCAGTGAAATTTTCTGTTTAGTGAATTTGTTCTCGTCAAAGACTTGTTGTTTCTGCTTGTATGTAAAAACTTGACTTTATGTCTTTCGACACAAGTGAAAACTTTGTGATTATTAACTGTGTTTTGTGTCAAAATGAGTCTCTTTTCTTCATTTTGGAGCTTTTTCCAGTCTCGACCCTCACGAAGGAGTCAGAGGACAACAGGACCAAAAAGTCAAGACTGAGTTTCCATCCAACTTTTAACCTCATGCCACTTCTGAGCCCGAGGGGATCCAGACCATAATTTAACTTCTGATCCGAGCAGCGTTTAATTCATTTGTCCAGATGGCGAGCCCTGCGGGGGGGAGATTTCTCCTCCCAGGCATCTGTATCATGCATGTCTGTTTAATTTCACAGCGCCGGGAAGAAGATGACGTGGTTCAAGTTGTGATGAGATGAAAGTGACCTTCTCTGTTGAAGAGGCACCATGTGAAGTGATACTTTACTTGAACACTTCTCTGATGGTCTAAAAATATCACTGTACTGAAAGTAGGCCGACTGAGACTTAAAGAGAGAGAGAGCACGGTTTTAAAGGGTTGGTTAGTTTCTGCTGGACCAACTGACCGGTTGCTTACAGACAATCATCACCTGACTCCACAGATCTTTTAGCATCGTTCAGGGTTTGGGTTCATCACACAGATTGTAAAATAAAGATGGACGACGCGTTTCCACTTCCTCTAGAAATAAAACCAAAATATCTCATATACAAACGCTGCCATCTTGTGGTAATGACGTAATTTGCAGAAGATATTGTAATAGTAACAGTGATGACCCACTTTTAGAACGGCTCTGGTTCAGGAAGTAAATTTCTTATTTTTCATTTTCACTATAGTGACGTCTCATAAAATCCTTATAAAAGAGTTTCAGTCTGGAAGCCAGGTTACGAGATGAATTATGAAACATTTGATTCAGAGCAAAAACATACTACACATCCCATAATCCATTGTGAATCCTTTCTATCGACTTCCTGCTACTTCTTGGATTGAACTTTTTTTGTCTCTTTTCCTCGTCTCTCATGTTAAAGAGACACTCTGGTTTCTCTCAACGTGATGTAACCATCCAATCGAAGCCAACATCATTACATTTCCATGGTAACAGCAAGCTCCACCAATCAGAGAAGTTGCTATTACACCTGAGAATCGTGGGTAGTGTAGTTCTTCTCATTGACATTGTGAATAAAACACAGTTGATATCATGTGAACTTGTGGCTTCTACAGGAGAAATCTCATCTCATAGCTAAAATAAATCTCTATTAAGAAAATGATTTTTACTTCTGAACCACCTGCTGAAGATTAGATGATTATAGAACGCAATATAGTGAGGAGCTCATCGGGAAAAGAAAAACACTACTCAGCTCATTTTCTCCCCGCTGGTAATGACGTCATTGTTGCAAGATTATGACGAACAACAACAACAATGTCGGCAGGTGGAAAATCCCACAGTAGTTTTTTAACATTTATGTTACACTTAGTATTAATACTTTAAGGTAAAAAAATAATGTAGAAATAAACTTTGTGCAGTGACGTAGTTACATTCGTACGACAGGTCGGGATGTTCCTGTTGCTCCGCTCGTCTCTCCACCCCAAGTGCAATGCATGATGGTAGATATGTTAGTGACCAGCGGTTGTTCACTTCTTTTCCTGATGCATTGTGGGAAACAATGAGTGAAAACAAAAACTTAAACATTCAGACGCCTCTACAAAATGGCAAACTCACTTTAGTTAGTGATTTCGGACAGAGCCTCTCTTTGGTTTGGCTGCTCACAGACATTCAGCATGAAACCAGAGAGAATAGATCATGATCAGACACTCAGACACTATTCATCCAGATGTTTTATATCTGTTCTTCATGCGACTGTCTCAGTTTAAATCAAAAATAGACCCGACACAGTTCTTTGAATCAAGATCAATTCCTGTTAATAAGCAGTGAAAAACTCCTGGTGTGTGAAATGGCTCAAGCACAGCGACTCTGAAGCACTTGTGTGATGCATGCATGTAACTGAAAATACAATAAAGTAAAAATGATGATTGCTGAACAGCTTCCACAGGCCCAGCCTGTTACCTGTGTTTGTATTGATCAGTGAATTATATCTGTGCAGTGATAATATGTCGGATGTTTCTGGTCTGTGCTTCTTTCTTCTGATCACGATGAACAATTGTAAATTTGAAACTTTGACGAGCAGACGTGGGTCAAAATGTGGCTGTTTTTTTTTCTCAACAAATCAAAACATTGGACCTTTTCAGTCGTCTGGCTCATGTTGACTCTTTGAAATGTTTTGAGTATTTCTTACGTGTACAAATATTTGACAGAATAAAAGAGTAGAAACAGCCTGGACTGTTTTTGTGTTTGTAAAAGTCTGAAAAAATGACCGATAAAAACATTCAGAGGAATTTAGAGCGTCATCGTTCTTTGATTTTATGTTCTGTGCTACAGCGCCATCTGCTGGGTGAGTCCAGTATGGTAGATTTGTACAACTGACAGTGAAATCTGCTTCAATTAAATTTTGCCATTTTGGACAAAGAGATTTATATTATTTCCTGAATCGTGAGCCGACCTGATAAAACACCTCAATAAAATTAAATAAAAACTAAATATTTAAAAGATAAAAAGAAACAAACCAAAACAGGAGTTTTATTGAATCCCATTGAAAGAATTTAAAATAAGGAAATAGATGCTTGAAAAGGAAGAATTGAAAATAAATGAACTTTTCTGGTCCACCCACCTCTTCTTGCTTCAACAATAAGCTATAACAATAACTGTACCTATCGATGATGTCAACAGGTTTCAACAAGTGGATTTAGACGCCTCCAAGACCTTAAATCACAATAGAAATGTTATGCCACCAAAGTTTTCTTCTCCTCGCTCCTCCAGAAGAGCACCGATGTCCTCATCCTGGCTGATTCCAGCATCGTATGTAGCGATTGTCTCCGGATGCTTTCCGTGTTTTCTTTGGACGATTCTGTAGGTTTCTCTGCTTAAAGTAAGTCACAGAGTGGGAAGATAAAGACATCATGTTCTGCAGGTGTGGTATGAAGCAGTGTTCAGAACGTGTGGTGCAACTAAGCCTATAACAGAGCGAGGGCCGCCACTATGTCTACACCTGTCAGTCACATACACCAGTTTGGAGAAGAACTCATTCACCTAGTACTTGGTACTGGTCTGAGGTTTTCTGCCGTCCCACTCTGAGGTGCAAAGCACTCGCTCAGTCAGCTCCCACTTGTTAATGCAGAGTGACACAAGGATAACCTACTTTACAGAAGTCCTCTGTCAAAGTGACGGCCTGTCGCCTTCAGTCAGCTGCTTCCTCAGCTGCATCGTTAACAAGCAGCTCAGCCGTTGACAATGTTGTCCTCAGTCTTTTTTAATATCAAATTAAACGTCCAATTTGGCTCTCGACAATGTGTTGTCCTCAATTAGGTATTCACCACTGACTATTTTTTTCTTTATGTCATCCATTTTGACATACTAGGTAGCAGCGGGCCTACACCGCCATCGCATCAGTGACTGAGCAAGCTGTGAGCGGGCTTTCACAATAAAATAGGTTCCAGATGATTAGGTCTTTCATCAGTGATTTCAATTTGAAAGGGTTAGAACAGAAGGACATATGGAAAACCCCAAAACATAATGCTTCCAGCAACTGGCATAAAATCTCACTGGTATTTGTTGATACAAACCACGGCTCCACTAAATTCATTTAAAGATTGTTTTATTATTATTTACATAAATATTTCAGGTTGTTCAGGGTATTGAGTCCCACAATGACACAAACAGAGCATGGTGTGTGTGTGTGTGAGAATGTGTGTGTTTCTACAGAAGGACGTCACTTCTTCTCAGGGGCGTCGTCACCAGCCTCCAGTTTGGGAGCAGAGTCTTTGGGCTCTCGGTAGGCGGGGAACACCTCCCAGGGCGTGTTCAGGTCAAACTTTCTGAACTCCTGCGCCAGCTCCACGGGCTCGGCCACCACCCGCTTCACCTCGTCATCATAGCGCACCTGCAGATTTAATTTATAGTCATTTCAATGTTTTCATGGTTGATGAATTTCAAAGGGTTAGGGGTTTGAAGTCTTGTAGGAAAATGTAAAAATAAGAGAGAGGATTTTAGTGTCGATATCTTGATGAATTTTAAAACATCACGATGTGAAGTGTTTTCTCTCAGACAGAAGTAAATATCGTTAAGATACTGTGATGAAATCAATAAACACATAAAATATTCTTTCACTACAGAAACTGAAGGATTTTCAAAGAATGTGGAAACCCTGGATTCATTATAATGAGCTATAAAAATAACAGGATGCAGCAGAGTTGGAGATTTGACGCATTTGTCCACAGCTTCCATCCGTCTCACTGACGTCCTCCTACATTTATCTTTTGAAGGAAACACACGAATCACACGTCGATGAATAAAGCTGATCGCTGTCGCAGGTTGAACTCACCTCAACGTATCCCGACAGAGGAAAGTCCTTTCTGAAGGGATGTCCTTCGAAGCCGTAGTCTGTGAGAATACGCCTCAGGTCTGGGTGGTTGGAAAAGAACACACCGAACATGTCCCACACCTGAAGACACACAAACACTCTTTTCATTCATTCTGCTCAGTGTCAGTATGAACCCAATATGACACTGAGATCTGAGACGTTTAAATACAGAATGAGGATAAGACACATTCAGTTGTCACACTGACGACCAGCAGCAAACCTTGTGACCTCTGACCACAAATAAACTACACAGTAAAAATGTTGGCACATCCATTCATCACTGTCTTCTGGATGAAAAAATGAATTCATTTGTCTCATGCTACTTAATTTTTACACTCGACATCATCAATGTCCTCAAGACACTTTATCTCCAAATATGGGAATATGTTATTTCTTCCTCTGCAGGTTGCGACTCACCTCCCTCTCATACCAGTTGGCGGCCTTGTGGACCGGCACTGCAGAGTCCACCGCCGACAACTCGTCCGTATACGTCTTCACACGGATACGAGAATTGTAGCGCAGCGACAGCAGGTTGTACACGATCTGTAAACCAGCAGAGACATTGTTAGAATGAAAAGTGCATTTAGAGAAGACTTCCATTCAATGAGCCTAAAAATCCTATGTTAAGAAGATACAAATTATACAGACAAAACTAAATTTCTCAGAAATACATTTGTGATAATTTGAACTGGTGGAAAAAACATGAACTAATAGACCTGTTACATTATCGTGGAGAGTTGAGTGTTTCTGTCTCATGTGTGTGTGTGTGTGTGTGTGTGTGTGTGTGTGTGTGTGTGTGTGTGTGTGTGTGTGTGTGTGTGTGTGTGTGTGTGTGTGTGTGTGTGTGTGTGTGTATTGAGACAAACTACCTCAAAGCGGTTCTGCCGTGTTGGGATGTCGACAGCAGTCAGGTCAATCATGTTCCTGTACTGGGCGTTGGTGTGGTCCCTGAGGAAGGTGAGCACGGGGATCACTCCGTCAGGGTGAATCATCACCTCCAGCTCATTAAAACAGGTCACCTACACACACACACACACAAAGACACACGTCACTCAAACACATACATAATCAAGCCATCTACATGTTTCTGAAATCTAAATTTCACGGGAGGAGGTTCATGTTTTCTGTTCAGGTTCTTTTACTGACAAGTAAAGACACCAGATGATTAAAAAAAAGTTCCAAAAGATCATTAATGCAAGTTCCCTGAAGCCATTTCTGAGAAAACATGTTGACTTGAAGGATGAGCGATGGATGTCTGGACAACCCGAACACATCTTCCCCTTCCATGGCTGTCACCAGGGTTAGGGAGACATAGGCGAAAAAAACTATAGTGTTTTAAACCTCCATTTATTTAAATAAAAACAGTAGATAGACAGCAATAATTTAATTTACTAATGCATTGACCAAATGCATTAAATAACTATGAAATTGACGCATTTTCGCCCTCATCATCTGTATAAAAACCTGCTGAATTCATATTTATGTTTCTGGATAAACAAGGTGACGCTTCTTCTGCAACACTGAAGTTAAAACACTGCGTTAAGTCGTAATCTGCAGGAGCAACTCTTCTGTCTGCAGGAGTGTGTGTGTTCGTCCCTCTTCACACTAACTAATAATCACATGTATTTAGTAATTAATCGATGATGTCGGATCATGACTCCGGAGTGAGGATGTGTCTTCCACCTCCGACGCCTTCAATTTCTGCTGTGAAATTCTTTTTCTCTCTTATAACTTCAACTTCTCTGTTCATACTGCTCACTTCATGACAAACGGACGTCCTTATATGGACAAATAGAAGCGTGGCAGTATGCTAATTGCAGAGAGCGGACACGCGCCTGTCAATTTAGAATGATTCTTATTTTATGACACGTATGTTCTGCGGAGAGTAAGAACATTTCAGCACACGTGAGTGAAAGAGGCCCAATGTGTGTGGGCCTCTTTCATTCACACCATAGACTGAATATAAAGAGACCTGAACCACTTGTGGTCACTCAGGACGGATGTTGACATTAGGTGTGAACAGAGTCTCCGACATTCTTACCTGGACCTGCTGGATGTATTTGGGCATCATCTCCGCCACATACTCTCCAAATGCTGCCAGCTGGTTGTGAGTGATGGCGTCCGAGGGCCTGGTGGTGGCTGCATGAAGCACAGAGGTTTATAAAGATTGAACAATGCAGCGGCTGCTCAACTTTTCTATTTTATTAATTAAGAACACTTTGGTCTGTTGGTCCGACCTTGATGACGATACATGAGAAGCGTGAACTGGAGCTTCACCACATCAGTGGTTCAGCCATATTGTTTGACTCTGTACTCACGACTGGTTTCAGTGGTGGAGCTCTGAGGTCTGGTCTGCTGCTGGAGACACGAGCTCCTCACAACTGAGAGAAGAGCAGAAGACAACAGTTCACAATCAAACCTGAACCCAGATCAAAGTCAATCAAACCTGAACCCAGATCAAAGTCAATCAAACCTGAACCTACTGAGCAACAGAAGCAGAGAAACAGGAATAAAAACAAAGGCGCGTTGATTCTGACACGTTTCATATGAACAAAGTTAAAAAGAGAAAAGTGGATTTAAACTCATTTGTTAGAAAGAATAAGAATCTTCTGCAGGCTAGCGTTAGCATTAGCTGTCATTAGCTCGAAGGTCAAACAGGAAACATCTGACGGTTGAAAATGAGTCTGTTTCTTTTTCGATGCCGTGAAACAGACTCGAAACAAATCGAATCACGACATCGATCATTGCGAATTAAATAAAGTCGGTTTCTGATCGACTTACTGTTCAAACTTCTCCCGAAGCCTCCGCGGACGAACCGCATCAGCGACGCCGCCATGTTTGTTTGTCTCTGCAGGAACAAGTCGCTGTACGCGCTCCGTCGCCCCCTGGTGGACGGAGGACAAATGTTCGTTTGAAGCGCCACCTACTGTGCTGGATTGTGCAAATATATACAAATTAAAAACCTTAAATCCTCCATTGATCCGGTTTCTTTTAAAAACTCAACCTTCATATTTCCCTTCGTCAACACTGAACACATTCTTTAGGTTTAACTCGTTTCCTCAGCTGCTTCCTTTTCTCTTTATATTTCTGACTTTCCACTTTTTGCTTTATTTGATATATGATTATTTTCCTCAGACAATTATTACGACTATTATTATATGTGTTGTTGCTATCAATAATAACATCTTTACACTCTTATTGTTTTCCTTATAACTAGTCAGAGCTGGAACCTGATGCTGTTCCTGGTCTCGCTCTCCTCCCCGCCTCCCAGCATTTCTCCATCTCCACTTGAACATCTGTCGTTGGAGAAGTCTTAACATCCCCACAACAGAGTCTCAGTGTCTGATTTTCTATTTTTTCTAGTCTCTTTAGCAGTTTTTGCCGCTGACCTGTAAACCCCACCCCCATAGTCAATCACTGATCTAATTAAAGCTCTATATATATTCTTCAAAGCTCCCATTCAGACCCTTTGAGACATCTCATAACAGTAAGCACCATCTTGCATTTTTTCTTCATCTTATTCATATGTTCATTCCAAGGCAGCTTGTGTCAAATACAACCCCCAGATATTGAAACGTGTTTACCTGCTCTAGTTGTTCCCCATACATCTTTAAACCAGCTGTGGGACTCCACCAGTACTCAATCAATCAATCAATCAATCAATCAATCAATCATAACCCAGTACCTCAGCTATCAAGTATCTGTGTATTGCTGCATCAAGCTGTGCTTCTGAGAGTATTCACTTCAAGAGAACATTGATATGTTGTTGTTTCCTTCAAAAAACCTTGAAGAAAAAGCTCAAGGAGCCATGAGAAGTGATGCCACTGTTACAGGAATCTGGCATCTCTACAAAATGGCAGCAGATAATCACACTGTTGCTGTTGCTAGTTTTATATACAGCAACATATTGAGCTAGACATTTCATACAGTTCCTCTTATTTTAAGGTTATGTGTCAGTGCTGGACTCGATACTTGTAGCCTGGTCAGTGTTCTTATTCTAATCTATACTCGATTATTAACCCTATTTCATAGGCTTAATAGAATTTGCTTTGGTGGTTGACAACACGTTGCTCGTGGTGTGACTCAGAAAATATATTTTTAATTGATTTAAAGGTCTTTAACACCTACATGCTCAAAATAAAGGAGCAGAAACACCATTAGTATGAATTCATCTCAAATATTTAGTTGACATTTATTTTTTAAGTTATGAGGCATCAGATGAAAATATAATGACTTGAAAGAAAAGGTTTTTAGTTTTCTCAGTAACCACATCACTGCTGAAATACGCAGTAAAACGTCACTTTAATGTTACAACACAAACATTTTATTCTGAAAGTCGGACACTAACGGCACTGGAACAGGACGACAGGTTGGGAGGAAAGAAAAATCACAACAAAGGGTTTTTGTTATTTTTAATGTGATTCACTTTGTTTAAAAGGTAAATAATCTGTTTTAGCTCCAGGTGATAAAACCAGAGAGTACAGATGTTTTTAGTTACTTCAAAGTTTGTCGTTTTATGAAATGAGGGGGTTAAAAATTTGAAATTATAATTTCTTCTCACTGATGTGTCATGAAGTAAAAAGTGAAATCTGCTATTTACCAATAAAACTCTTGATATTTGATTTAAAATAAACATTGGGTGTGTTTTTATCATTCACATTAAGATGTGAAGGATTCATTCATTCACCAGCAGCTTCGTCTCATGTCTTCAGTCTCTGGGTCCACTGAGTCCACTGGGTCCACTGAGTCCAGCTGCTGGGAACATGATGGCGTCCACACGTTGCCCCGCGCTCTCAGCTGGACTGTTCACACACCTGCTGGTAGTACGTCCGCAACATCTGCAGCTGAGCGGCACGCACCAGGACGTGGGGTCGAACCGACGCAAGCTTCCGACAGGCCTCTTCTGGAGTCCAGCAGTGTAACTGTGAGCAGGAAAACAATCATGAAACGAGCTCAAAGTGTTGGATTGAAACGTTTCAGTGTTTACATCAACACTGGGTCCCTGCAGTGTCAAAGCTTTTAGTCAGGAAATATCAGAAAGCAGCTAAAATCATAAAACCACATCAGGTTTCTTCTCTTGCTTGAGGACAAGTGACAGAACCATCTACAGCTCTGCCAAACTGAAGTTTAGGTCAGAGTGCCGCCGGCCCTCCGCCCCCTACAGTTCTGTACTGACCCTGATGAGGTAGGCAGCTGCCAGCGTGGCGCTGCGGGAGCGACCAGCCTTGCAGTGGATGTACACGCTGGTTCCCTGCTCTCGGTGCTGCAGGGCGAATTCCACACCTCGATGCAGGTTCTCCAGACTGGGGACACCGGTGAGGTCGACGGTGCTCAGCCTCAGCTGCTCTACGCCTGCTTCACGCCACTCCTTCACCCAGCGTCATCAGGGAGCATGTAAAAGATGACAGCCATTCATTTGTACACTGTTAGAAATCAGCCAGTAGCACTACACACTGAACCACCGGATTTTTATCATCTGACAAACACAAATCACAAAATATGTGAAAAGTAATAGACTGTGAAATTCACATTATTATAATTAACTTTTTTAAAAAACAGTCGTATCACTTTTGTCTACACGAGAAGACGAGTGAACTCACCTCAGCCGAGTTACAGAAATATTTGGTCTCATACTCCTCATTCATGGTGACGACTCCTCGGATATTTTCTGTTTCTACGAGCTGCAACACAACAACACACAACAACACACACCGACCATAGTTTTAATAGTTTACATCAGCAACTTGAATTCATTAAATCATCCTGAGCAAAACATTTTCAATTGTTTCTGTTTTTCATCAATTTATCATTTAGAATACAAATACTGAAAAATGTTGTTTTCCAAAGCCCAAAGTCTTGAGGTCAAACTGCTTGACAAGAAAATATGAAAACTTTACAATATGAAACATACTTAAAGATATTAAACGGAGACTTTGTACATTTCTTACAAATAAAATTAATAAAACAGGTTTTGACTCTTGTTGAACCAGCTTCACTGCTTCTTAAGTAACTGAGTACATGTACTCAAGTACTCGATTCGAGTAGGATTTCTGAGGTAACTGTACTTAATCATCTGCATGATTTGTGACATTCAAATATTTGTATATTTCTTCAAACTTTTAAATATTGATATGACAAAAATTCACAAGATTCCATAATTCACAAACTACACAGGAGAAGCATCCACCGGTCACCGGGAGGCTGCTCACCGGTCACCGGGCGGCTGCTCACCGGTCACCGGTCAGCGGCTCACCTGCTCACCTGCTCACCGGTCACCGGTCAGCGGCTCACCGGTCACCGGTCAGCGGTCAGCGGCTCACCGGTCACCGCTCACCGGTCAGCGGCTCACCGGTCACCGGTCAGCGGTCAGCGGCTCACCGGTCACCGGGCAGCGGGCGGCTGCTCACCGGTGACCGGTGACCGGTCAGCGGCTCACCGGTCACCGGGCGGCGGCTCACGGACCCTCAGGCCGGGACACACTCACCTGTGATGTCATGGATCTGAACGGAAGTGCTCCCACGATCACGGTCTCATCCACTCGGTCGAACCAGCGGCGGCTGGAAACTTTCTCCATCAGCACATTGTAGCCTAACGTCGGGTAGAAGAGCAGCCGCGCGACCGCTGCGGACATGACGGAGCTCCGTGTAGAAGAAGTGCGTAAAGACTTAGTTTATCATGACGTCTTCTCCGACTTGTTGAGTAACCGAGTCTCTGAATCACACATGAGCCGCCAGGTGTCACACCAACAAGTGTCCGTCACTGGATACACTTCCTTTTCGGCTTGTGACGCAAGTTCCGGTGGAAATCCTTCAAAATACAAATACTTGGAACAGAGAGAAACGTGTTGACTCGCTTCTCTCACTCTGTTCAAACACATTCCTCATTTTTTTGGAGGGGCTGTATACGATGATGTGAAGATTGTGAAACTATCTGATTGGATTTGACTTGATGAATCTATCTGTGCCTCCGTTTGCATACAAGGCCGATCACAGTGCAGTGAGTAAATCAATGACTTCCATCAGGGGAATCAGTTGATCTCGACAAGTTTTATTTTTCTCTTACAACTCAATAAAAAATAATTTGCCACCTCTTAAAGACAGTATTGTGGATTTTTTATAGAACTTCTTAGAAAGAACTCCTTTCACGTTTGACTGTAAAAGCTGTAAAAGCTGTTGAATTAGATTAATGAAATACTTGAAACACGTGAGGATGAAGATTTGATCCTCATCGGTCAACAGAACAAGTTGTTCTTTGAGTTTTAGGTGGTTGGTAAAGCAGCTTAAACTGATCAGAAACATGAATTTGAATGTCAATGTGATAAGAACAACCTAAAATGACAGAAACCATCTTTGACAAACATTTATTACAACAGGAACTGAAATATATATATACACACACACACACAGATACATGCATGTAGAAAATAAGGTTTTGGAAGGACTAGTGTTTTTAAATGTACGATGCGCTGCAATATATTTTTTTTTAAAGTGCAATGTACTCATAATACATTTGGCCTGTGACCCCAGATTGCATAAGCTCAGAAAGCTTAACTTTCTTTTTTAGGTTTTAAAAAATGTGCAGACGACAGATTTTACATCTGGAAATAGAAAACCCCCAGAGAGAAATGAGTGTTAGTTTAACTTATACAAACTTTAGTCCTCTTACAGTGACTCTTGTCTATCACTGACTTAACACTAAATATATTATTACCTTCATTTACATATAAAATAGCTGATAGCAGTGAAAGGTAGTGAGCCATCTTCAACAAAACTTCATTGTACTGTATTTGAATGATGCAGTCACATCAGAGTGGAGGGGTCAAAGGTTGCTGCTGGTGGAGTTCAGGATGTTGTGCTGGACCTTGGCGTCAGAGGCCTTGGACAGGTCTCGCTGTGGAAGCAGAACAGACGCCCGTTAAATCTGTTTCTTGTTTTATACGTAACAATATGAGCAGGACACGACATGTAGAAACAAACAACTCATCAACAAACAAGCTCTTTATCTGTTTCTGATCAAACTGTGACGGCTGTTAGTGTCAATTAGTGAAAAGATGAACACACGAACAGACCAGAGGGGCAATTCCATCAAAGTGGCTTCACGCTTATCCTGGCTTACTTTGATAAATCTGGCCTATTTAAGTGAGAGATCCATTCCATAAATCGGTCTTAAATTAATTCTTGCTCAGTAACAATGGAAACTTATTCTTTATAGCTAGCCTGCTCCGTACCAGGATAACGGTCGAGCTCTGTTCAGCTCTGTCTCAAACAATATCAGTGGAAACAAGTTGTTCGAAAGAAACAAAGTTTTTGTTATGGTTAAGCTCTTTTATTAGAGCCTGGTTTATTAAAGCCTGGTTTATTAAAGCCTGGTGGATTAAAGCCTGGTTTATATAGGGAATACATTTATTTTATTCAACATTAATGTTTTTTGTTGTTCAATTAAAAGATTCCATTTCTAGTTCTACTCACAAATGGATTAAGTCAAAAATGTCATTTTTAAAATTTGTATTAGAAATGTTTGCATGCATGTCTGCTTATGACCAAACAAAATGTTTCTATTTATGTCTATATATGACAAGGTAAATACAGTTAGTATAAATTACCACAATATTTCCAGTTTATTCCCCGTTAATACCCATGGAAAGTTTCCAACTTTGAATATTCCCGGAATTTTGCAACCCTACTCCTGTCACATGACCCCTTCAGGTAGAAACCAACCAGCATCAGCCTCAGCTCCCAGGACACAACATGGACAATCAAAGCGTTACTGACCCTGTTCTCTTTGCTAACAGCTGCTGTTCAGATCAATTCTGTATTTGACAATGACACAGATGTTATGCTACAGAATGTTTACACTGACACGTGATACGATTTTCAGGTTAGTTCGTACAACGGAGAATAAAATGGATATGGAACCAAAATGCTCAAGCGGACAGAGATTGTTTTAGTTGTTGATTTGTCAGAGTTTTTCCTGAATAGAGAATTGTGAGGCGGCCGCCTCTGTGAAATTTTGTGTTGTCTCCCAACAAAATTCTCGTACAGTGGAAACAGCTTTCAGTGATCACGTTTGTCCTGATTGATCACTACAAAATAACTTGCTAGCTTCTGTAAGTCCCGGAACTTGAGAGAAAGGTAACAGCGCCACACACATTGACTCCGCTGCTCACTTCTCTCTCGCTCTTATGCTGACAGACACGCACACCATGCACGCGCGCACACACAGACACACACACAGACACACCTGGTATTAACATCCGTCCGGTGTTATGTACGTGTGCTCGCACCTGGTTTTAATCCTGAATGTCTCCTGTGATCAGATTTCCCTTGCTCAACCTTAACCCTACATGCAAATTAACACGTACGTCATTTGTGTTAATTTAGACCAAACAATGTTATTTTGACCAAGTCTGAGTTTACAGATGTGTCCGATGTCACTGTCTGTGTGTGTCTGTGTGTGTTGAAACGAGCAAGTGAAAGATAGGTAGAGACGAGTCAACAGTCTCAATGAATCTTGGGCAGCTGTGAAGAAAGATTTTACCAATTTAAGGAAAGTGTGGATCATTATGTGTTGATCAGTGTTGATATTGTGTCGGTGGTTACAAACAAATCAACAAGAAGAGAAAAAATATGTCCGATTCTTATGTCCGATTCCCAGTGAAACTGCTCAGAGACGTCAACGGAGGACGACGTCCTTCATATGTGGCCCAGGACGAGTTTTTTTACAATGATAACAGAATGTGGACACATTTGGCTCAGACCACCTCTGAATGTGGTCTGGTGTGATCGGATCTATATCTGAGTGTGTTCACACCTGAACTTAGAGCTGTCCACTTGAGATCGGATCACAAAAACCACATGTTAAAATCAGGTGTGATGGGGCCAGTGTTATCGGACACGTGTGTAAACTCACACTGGGTAAAAACAACAGAATGTAACACAATGTATGGAGAGCCAGAGGAAATGACGGGGCGCCCTCAGTTTGGCTCGGTTGACAGTGCACAGTGTCATCTAAGTGGAGCTGTGCACGGCTCCCTGAAATGTCGAGCTGGTGTAGTCATCTCTAATGACTGAACTGAAGCACACACAAACACTAAAGCAATAATCAGTGGGAGTGTCAGTTGTCATGTAATGTTCCTATTCAAGTCAAAACATAATGTTGTTCATAAATGGAAATCGGTCCTTTGATAACAGACATGCAGTTAAGATAAGAGAGATTAGTGAGCATCACACATGTTTTAAAACTCCAAACACACCTTGACTGAACAGATTCAATGTTGACCAAGTCCCTCTAAAACATAAATTTATATCATTAGCAATTTTACATCATCAGAAACTTCAATCATAGACTTCAATGTGTTTTGGCACAGAAATGAGGAAATAGAAGCAGAGCAAAGAAATTAGAGACAAAAGTGTAAATTACCACAAACTCTGAATAAGTGCTGGCAACAGAAGCTAGGCTGAAGTTACGCTGTGGACTAGCGGGGGTCAGCAACGCACCACTCAGCGGGATTCCCTTCAACTGAGCCTCGTTTTCCTTGTTACAGCCCTGTAGTCTGGGATGGGGGGGTTTACTGCCTCCTGGTGTTCGTGCCGCTGGACACTAGACAACACAAAGCAGAGAAAACAGGTGAGACAAGTGGGACCTCCTAAACAACACCATACAGCAAAGTCTTTTTAGGGTTCAACACAAGACTAAAGGTGTTTTCAGACATTAACTCCGGAAAATGTCCTGAAAATAGCTTCTATACATTTTCTGTAGAGCTGCACCACATATCGAAAATGTATCGTCATCGCGATATCACATGTGCGATATGCGAAATGCGATAAATGGTGTTCCATGTGCCCTACATTCACGATCTGCGTGTCAATAAATTTGGCCACTTAGACGGAGCCCTGCTGCTCTAGATAATAAATTAAAGATATTAAAGGATTTTTGTAGCTTATTTAAATGTTGATTTGTTTGAAGTTACGTCACAATATCAACACTGATCACCACATGATGGCCGATACTTTTCTTAATGAGTTCAATCTTTCTTCAGAGCCGCGCATGCATCAGTTCTGAGGTTGTGAATTCTAACCCTGGGTTATGTACAATAACTGCTAATGATTGCTCAAACTAAATGCTGAGTGGCAACACAAACAGTCTTCCTCCTCAAAATAATAATCAGTTTTTAAAATTAAATTTTCATAGCGCCTCTCAAGGGACCCAAGGACACTTTACATATTTGAGGGAGACGGACATGCTGCTTTTTGTTTTGTCTTTAATGTGAAACCCACCTTGTTTGCTGAGAGAGGTGGGCGGGGCACAGGTGAGCGACAGACAGTTCCACCATAGACGGAGCGCATGGTGCTGTTGGAGGTGGCACTAGAAATACTGGCAGTGGCATTAAACTGTTGACAGAAACAGAGGGGTGGTGTCAGTGCTGACAGACATACATCACTGAATAGAATGAATGTGTATTGGATCAATCAGCAAAAAGAACAAATAGAGGTCATAACCTTTCGTGATTTATTGTTTGGTGTGGTGGTGCCCAGGAATCTGCGTTTGGTCGGTGTTCGCACAGCTGTTCCATACAGCATATCCTCCTCAGTCTGTTTGCTCTTCTTAAAATGCTGTTTAGAGTACGTAAAGAAGTGTCAACAAATTTCTAAGGCAACCTACGTTCGAAATCTTTAATACAAAATAGCTTGTTCACCCTTTCTTCTTTCTCCCTTTCTTTCTCTAGTCGGTGCAGTTCCCACTGTTCCTCCACATACTGCAGAAACTTCTGTCCGTTTACCAGAAACTCCCGACCCTGTTCACTCTCCCACGCATCCATCTGGGCTTTTAATTTCCTTTCAAGCTACAAAACACACACACTGTCAAATTCTTAAGAAATGTGAGTAGATATTTTTAGTCTGGACGATGATAACAGGTGTCCTTCTTACCTTGGGCAGACTTTTATGCAGCTCAGACCTCTGCTTCTCCTCTTTGAGAAGATTCCCTCCTCTATTTGTGAATCTTGCCGGATCTGTGGCTTTTTTCTGACAACCAGAAAGATGAAGGAGACAGAATATGAGACAATCCTCTCTAACATGAAGCTGTGTATAGACCTGGGAAAGTATTCCAGCAGAAGGTGAAATATTCTTCATCATGTCATAAAACATTTTATGCAAAAACAATGTGCTGATCTTGAAGGTAAAAAGTGAAAAGCTGTTTAAAATCACATGATACACACAAAACAATATTTTTTAAGGTGATAATAGTATCAAATATATACTGAGAGACATTTAACAGTTTTGCATTGTAATAAAGTAAAATTAATAAAAAGGTTATTGTTATGCATAAGCCATATACACCGTTATAGAGACAGAATATTGTAATATTCTGTATCAGATAATGTCATATCTGCAAAAAGCAGCCAATATATTGATCTGGCTCTTCTTCCTCATGCTTTTGACTGACAGAAATATAATTGAAAAATCTGATCATTTTCCAGCCTGATTAAAAATATATTTTCACGAGTATTTGGAGTTCTGCTACGTGTGTAAATTCTTTATCCGTATAAACTTTATCGTCTAAATTATTCCCGTTACTGTTGTGGCCTCCTCACCTCCAGCTCTTGGAAGAGTCTCCAGCTTCCTTCCCATTGTTGAACTCCATCAAAAAGCTCTTTGTGGTCTTCATAATGCTGCTTCAAGCGCTGGATCTCAGCATCATGCAGATACAACAGCTCCTCAGTAAAATCCTCTACAACAATCGATTTCACCTTAAATCAACACTGATACAAACATAAGCATCATTCGATTTATAGTGGCTAAAAACAAGACGTGAACCCACCACTAAAATATGGTGCAAAGGCCTCTCGCTGGTCAGTGCTGAAGAAGCACTTTTCCCAAAGCACAGCCATCTCGGAGCGGATGGCATCTGTGACACTGCGGATGTTCAACAGTTTGAGCTCCTCCAGACGCTGAACTTCCGCTTGCAACTGAAACAGAAAACTAAAGTGTTGACAAAGAGCAGCCACAGTACTGACGACCACAGCTGGTGTTTGACAAACCAATGAACTAAAAGTCCTCTCACCGCCTCAAGGTTCTTCTTCTTGGATGTGACCATATGCTCACTGAAGGCGCCTCGTTCCTCCTGAGGAACCTGCAGTCGCTCCCACAGCTGCTGGATCTTCTCTCTGTGAGTCTCACACATCGCCTCATTCTCTGCCTTCCGCTCCTCCAGCTGCAGCATCAAAATGGCAGAAAAGTGGCATCGGTTCGTAACTCTGCAGCTTTGACAGTGACCATGTTCACTGGTTTTGAATTATACCTTTAAACCAAGGGGTAATAAGGCTGTAGAACCCCCAACTGGAGAACTAGTTGTCACTTACAGTGATGAGTCCCAGCTGCTGCTACAGAGCACTGGTCATCTAATTATTTCATTTTTATTAATATTGAACATATCTCTTTCAACACAACACACACTACAAGTGTGAAGCTCATAGTTCTCCAGATATGAGACACAGACAGAGATTTCTCTGATTTCTATAAAACTAAACTATAAAATGTAATATTCAGGAGTATAAAGCAATGATTCCCAGAACTATATTATATCCCAACCTGGATAAACAGAAGGAAACGGATGGATAAATGGATTAACTTTAGGAATATTATTAACTGACTAATACAAATTTTACATAAAATAACATAAGACATTTTATAGAAGAAATATCGCCTACAGCAGGTTGTAAAAGTATATTAAGACAAGAAATACTGTTGTAAAAATAATAGTACCTGACAAAGGAGCAGCTTGAGCGCGGTAATATTGTCTCTGGAAAGACAAAACGAGTCCTCGTCCTCACAGACCACGTCTTTCTCAAAACTGGTGTCAGGGATGCGGTCCAGCTCATCCATGTATGAGATGATCTGCTTTTTCAGGTCCATGAACTCAGCATAACGCTTTGCCTGAAAACATGACAGGGGGACAGATTGAACTGTGACCTTTTCAGTTTCTGTGAAATGTCAACAAATAACTTTCAGGTGTCTACCATTCAGGATTGTATGTGTATGTATAATGTTCAGTCTACCCTCTCATCACTTGGCCTGCAGAAAATCATGAGGTATCAACTATCATGAGGAAGCTTTCTCATCATCTAGGTGGTCAAAATGTTTCTATTTAGAAAAGGATGGTATGTGAAATAAGAAAAGCGAGGAATGATGTTGTGAATCCCAGAGAAGATTATCGTGTCCCTCAGCTGATTCCGGAGATGTACATGTAAAACAACGAGCTCCCACCTTCTCTGCGCTCTGATTGGTGATGTGCTGGCAGAAGTTCTCCAGTTGCTCCGGTGACGGCACAGATTCTGGAGCGATGCCGTATGGCATCGAGCACAAGATGTCGCACAGCTCCTGGTCCTGCTCCAGCAGATCCTTCAGCTGCTGCATCCTACGAGTCCTCTGCTTCATCAGGGCCTCCACCTGTGTGCGGATGTTCTTCTCTTGCTGGAGCATGCTAACGCCCTCCTCTTCCTGAATATGCAGAGAACAAATTCACTTCTTAAGACGTTTTCTCCATCTCAACCCTAACCCCCCTTACAGTTACTAAAGCTGATCTTCAGGATCAGAATTAGTATTTAATATAAACTTATGTTACAAATGCTTTCGGAATCAAATGAACAGTAAGCAGGTTAATACTGTTTGAGATATATGATACTTAATGATCCTTCTGTCATGGACGATCTGTAGTCGAGTGTGTAAGTAAAGTTTAATTCTTTCTGACACTATTTCAACACTGAAAAAGCCGTTACCTCAAACACAGGCAGCTGAAGTTCCAGGCAGAGTTTCTCCATTTCTGTCCTGCATGTGTGAAGGCTGCTGACGAGCCTCTTCTTCAGACACTCCTCTTCTTTGATCATCATTTCTAGTAAGCCCTGGTGGATATACATACAAGTATTATATATAATACAGCAAAATGATGTGTTGATATCAAAATATCCAGTCAATGATCATTCTGGGGATCATTTTGGCCAACATGGATACAGATGTTTTAATGTGTTTGTAATCATACACAGCATTGAGTTTCAATGAAATACAGTTGTACAGAAGTTCTGGTCCTTGGTGCAGATGTAGAATTCTAAAAGTCTGCTTTATTAGTACCATCAGTACATCGGTGTCAAGCAATAGTTGTAGGGAAGGAGAATATTTGGACTTTTCCTGAACTGTCTCTCACAGCAGAGCAGCTGCACTGGGCTGAATTCACGTCTGTATTTACACTGAACTCAGCAATGCAACATTAACAGGTTGTTTCTGTCATAATAATTATAGGTACCGATTGATATGAACAATTCTCACAGTGATAACATGTTTGCTGATATGGTTCAGATCTTTGACAGACACCATATTGTCTGTGTGTTACCTTGATGTGGTTCTTAACCACATTAGTTCTCTGTAGTCTCTGGTCCTCCGGGATGCCAATCTCCTCCCAGATGTCCTTCAGGTGACACAGAGCTTTGTTCAGGCAGGACACCGCCTCTGCTGCCAGCACCTCACTGGGGAGACAGACAACATCCACAGTTCACATCAAAATAATATAAACAGCCTACAACTTGATTGACAGCTGACACACGGATCCAGCCCACAACTAAACAAGTTTATTAAATAATCACCGCTGCTGGAATGAAATGTAGTCGTTCAGTAGAACACTGTTAAAATCCCTGTGTTAGTGAAGGTCTTCAAAGTACACGACTGTTTAAAGCTTGGTCCTTTTCCTCTTTGATAAGGTGGCCTCCAGTGAGTCGGGGGGGACGTCAATCACTGAACCAGCCTAATTAACATGTCACTAACTCATCATTATCAACTAACCAGCTGGGAAGTTCCAAATCAACCAGAATCCAGTCTTTTGATTAAGCAGACAGACGTCAACGTTAGTTTAACTCTCTGGGTTTAGCTAACATGGTTTAACTAGCATGGGTTCGCTAACATGGTTTAACTAACATGGTTTAGCTAATATGGTTTATCTAACATGGTTTAACTAACATGGTTTAGCTAATATGGTTTATCTAACATGGTTTAACTAGCATGGGTTAGCTAACATGGTTTAACTAACATGGTTTAGCTAATATGGTTTATCTAACATGGTTTAACTAACATGGTTTAGCTAATATGGTTTATCTAACATGGTTTATCTAACATGGTTTAGCTAATATGGTTTAACTAACATGGTTTATCTAACATGGTTTATCTAACATGGTTTAACTAGCATGGGTTAGCTAACATGGTTTAACTAGCATGGTTTAACTAGCATGGTTTATCTAACATGGTTTAGCTAATATGGTTTAACTAGCATGGTTTATCTAACATGGTTTAGCTAATATGGTTTAACTAACATGGTTTATCTAACATGGTTTCACTAACATGGTTTAACTAACATAGTTTATCTAACATGGTTTAGCTAATATGGTTTAACTAACATGGTTTAACTAGCATGGTTTAACTAACATGGTTTATCTAGCATGGTTTAACTAGCATGGTTTAACTAACATGGTTTAACTAGCATGGTTTATCTAACATGGTTTAGCTAATATGGTTTAACTAACATGGTTTAACTAGCATGGTTTAACTAACATGGTTTATCTAACATGGTTTAACTAGCATGGTTTAACTAACATGGTTTATCTAGCATGGTTTAACTAGCATGGTTTAACTAACATGGTTTATCTAGCATGGTTTAACTAACATGGTTTAACTAACATGGTTTAACTAGCATGGTTTAACTAACATGGTTTATCTAACATGGTTTAACTAGCATGGTTTATCTAACATGGTTTAACTAGCATGGTTTAACTAACATGGTTTATCTAGCATGGTTTAACTAGCATGGTTTAGTTAACATGGTTTATCTAACATGGTTTATCTAGCATGGTTTAACTAGCATGGTTTAGTTAACATGGTAGCTAACACGGTTTATCTAACACGGTTTAGCTAACATGGTTTAGTTAACATGGTAGCTAACATGGTTTATCTAACACGGTTTATCTAGCATGGTTTAACTAGCATGGTTTAGTTAACATGGTAGCTAACATGGTTTATGTAACACGGTTTATCTAACATGGTTTAGTTAACATGGTTTATGTAACACGGTTTATCTAACACGGTTTAGTTAACATGGTTTATGTAACATGGTTTATCTAACACGGTTTAACTAGCATGGTTTAACTAGCATGGTTTAGTTAACACGGTTTATCTAACATGGTTTATCTAACATGGTTTAGCTAACACGGTTTAGCTAACATGGTTTAGTTAACATGGTTTATGTAACACGGTTTATCTAACATGGTTTATCTAACACGGTTTAACTAGCATGGTTTAGCTAACACGGTTTAGCTAACATGGTTTAGCTAACACGGTTTAGCTAACATGGTTTAACTAGCATGGTTTAGTTAACACGGTTTAGTTAACACGGTTTATCTAACATGGTTTAGCTAACACGGTTTAGCTAACATGGTTTAGTTAACATGGTTTATGTAACACGGTTTATCTAACATGGTTTATCTAACACGGTTTAACTAGCATGGTTTAGTTAACACGGTTTAGCTAACATGGTTTAGCTAACACGGTTTAGTTAACATGGTTTATCTAACACGGTTTAACTAGCATGGTTTAACTAGCATGGTTTAGTTAACACGGTTTATCTAACATGGTTTAGCTAACACGGTTTAGCTAACACGGTTTAGTTAACATCATGACGTTACAGACACTGACTAAGAAAACAAAGTTAATTTTACCTCTTTCTCATCGTGGACTTCAGCTCGTGTTGTGGTTGAACTTGTGGGTTAACCGCGGGTAGTTGAGTGGTTCTAGTTTAGTTCTGGTTAAACTCTAACTCGGAGTTTATCGGTTAAAAACCGATAACCCTAACCAACTAGTCTCGGAGCAGCGAAGTTTCTCTTCATCCGTTGGTCAGTTGTTCAAATCCCGCGCACTCTGCTCTGCGATTGGCTCCGTCTGCGGGAGCGCTCGTTGGGTCTACTGCCGTGTGCCGCCTGGGCGGGGAGCTCCCGCAGCGGACAGTAACAACATGTACCCGCCCTCCACGGAGCGACTCGTTGAGTGAAACAATTGGGTTAACAATTTTAAACTGAAAGCGTCACTTTAATAATGTTTGTTTATGTTTGTCATGTATGTGATGTCATAAATCATGTGTGATTTAATAAATAATGTGTGTCATGTATGTGATGTAATAAATCATGTGTGTGATGTAATAAATTATGTATGTGATGTCATAAATCATGTCATTTATGTCATGTAATAAATCATGTGATATCATAAATCATGTGTCATGTATGTGATGTAATAAATCATGTGTGTAATTTAATAAATAATGTGTGTCATGTATGTGATGTAATAAATCGTGTGTCATGTGATGTCATAAATCACGTGTGATATCATAAATCATGTATGTGTCATTTGTCATGTAATAAATCCTGTGTGTGATGTAACAATTCCTGTGTGTCATGTATGTGATGGAATAAATCGTGTGTGTGATGTAATAACACTTACTGAAGGTACCTCTGACAGATTGTGACAAGTAGCTCACCTCTGTCACAAACTCAGAAAACAGAAATGCTGTAACATGTATGAGATATTTCTTTATACATGTGTTGGAATTGACATTTTGTCTTTTATACTAAACATATGACACAACAACAAGCCAATCTGTTATATGTATTTAGCAATTGAGACAAAAAGGAAAAGCTTCAACATTTGTTAAAAACATTCACTGTATTTACATGACACATCTTTACAGTTGTTCTGACGACGGAATCAGACCGTGAGGAAACTTCCTGTCATGTCAGAGCTGGAGGGAATGAAGCATGATGAGTTCACTCAGACGTGTGTGTGGTTTCTTCGTCATGATGGGCTGACACGTCTCACACATGGTTGTCGAGCAAAGCTTCAATTAGCCTCGAACTGTTTGTGATCGCCGTTGTTACCACAATGAATTTATAACCTGAAACCAGAAAACAATGTTTTTACTTAAAATGAGTCACCCAAAGCAACAAGAGCAGCACAAGTTTGTGGATATATCAGTCTGTATTTTTATATTATTATCATCATACACACTGTAGGTTGTTGGTCCATTTGTAGTGGAGAGTTTAATGGTTTATGTTCACCTGACGCTGTATTTTCACTAAATAACCTTTAAATGCTCCTTTCTCTCCTTTATGTTCTTTTTAAAAGTTTTCATACGGCTGCATATTGGTCATCATATACATCAATACCTATATGTGTGACAGGTTGATAAAAGTAATATATTAGTCGCGCTCTGAGAGGAATCTAGATGACCGGTTGACACTTGAAGAACAGAGGGTCACGTTTACCTCTCTCTCTGCCGAGGAAGCGTAAGGCTGAAATCTCAGAGAAGGTGCAGCCTCCGAGGAACATGACCAGCACGATGCGCTGAGCATCATTCTTTGCTCTTAAATCAGCTCCGTTGCTACCTGTTGAGACAGAAAACCTCCATCACTCATTAATTCAAACACTTAGCTTTAGTCCTGCTGTTCGTTTGCATCGAGGTTTCCCAGAGAAATCGGGTCATATCAGATAATACATTAAATCCTTCTGCACTGACCTGGTGACTAAATCCTTGTATGTGTGTAACTACACCGAGTGATGCAAGCTATGACTATTTTCTTCTTGATTCATTTTTCCTTTACAGCCCAAATGTGTCTAAATTTGACATAAAGTGCTGAAAACGTAACAACGAGAGGCAGGTTTGTGTCAGTATCGTAACTTCAACAGATTTTAAAATGATTCATTTTTAATATCTCCATCAACTTGACTCATTTCTCCTAGTGACTGAACCTGTAACAGAAAAGTCATGTCCATTCAGCAGCCTGGTGACTTCTTCGAGTCCCGTCCATCCATCTCGCTCCAGCACCTACACAACACACGAGGAGACAGCATTACAATGACATACATATGACAACACATTACACACACTTTCCTCATGTTATTGTCTCAGTTAGTACATGGTGAAATGGGGTTTTCCAGTCTTATTGGCCACAGCGCTTTTTCTATCACACACACCATTCATACACTGTCAGCACAACAATTCTGAAGCAGACTGGAGGAGCCGGAGTTCAAACCAATGACCTTCTGGTTAGTGGACGACCCTCTCAACCTCCTGAGCCACAGCTCAGATCATTCTGCTGATTCAATCACCTGCTCAATGAGTTTGCAGCTCATAGGGACGTAGGCTCCGCTGAAGATGTAAGCCATGTCTCGTGGAACACGCAGGTCATATTCTTCATCTGACTTGGGCACCTTCACACAAAATATGAGAATCCAGTTTCTAATCTCGTATATTTACAGTATGTTCAACACAAAACGTCAGTGGTATGAATTAAGATTCTTGGGAGTAAAACTAGTAAAGTGGACAATACTTTACCAGGTTCAGCTTTTTGCTCAAGGCTCTGAAATTACTCTTCTTTGCCAGAGAGGAGAAGGCGTCAGTCAGCTTTCCTGGGAAAAAAAATCATTTAAAAAAAGGCAATAATGATGAGGATCAGGAGACTTACACAAAATCATTCAGTCATATCCAGTAGCCAGAGATACAGTGACTGTGATGAGGAAGAAGCCGTTTCACCTGCAGCTTTGTCGTTGACCAGTTTACCCACTTTGCTCTCCATGACGGTCAGTGTTTCCCCCGGCTGCTGCTCCACCAGCAGCCCCGACTGCCTCAGGTTGGCAAATGTGAGCAGGTGGTCCACTCCATAGCTCTGATGATGTCAAGCAGACACAACGTTACACAAAGGAGGCTCCTGAAATGGGGGCCACGTTAACATGAGGGTAGGTTTAAAGCATACGGCCATATTCTATCATTTTCTCTTTGTCAATGAATAAAAAGACCAAAACAGACGATGAGTTAATCTGCCTCTCTGACATCTGACTCTATCCTGTCTGTGGCTCTCCGTAAAAAACTCATTCCATCGACTGAAAACAGAAGTGGTTGAAAAAACAGCTGGGCACTGTCGTTTTTATCAAATGTTAAAGAAAGAAATCATTTGCTGGGAAATATTTTTCAACTGAGGGTTGATTCACTTTTCTTGTTCTAAGGAGAACTTTTTTCCTGAATTTACTTAACTTGCTCAGGAGCAGGCCAACACACGCTAATGTCATTTAGGGCGGCCATCAGAAAGTCAAACATTTTTAGTGACTTTCCAAACATTTGGCAGCAGCTTCTCTTATTGAGGCTCACCTGTAGATACTGTGATTTTAACGAGCGGTAATCTTTTGGCAGGAGTCCTGAGAGAAAATAACATCTCACAGTTATCAACACAACATGAAAATAATTACATTTATATTTGGTTTTTGTTTATCAAAAGAAAACTCACCATTTTCTGTGATGGACAGAAGACAAAGCAGCCTGAGACTTTCTATCATGGAGACCTTTACAAAATGAAATAAATAAGGTTTACTAAAATATTGTTAAAGTTATTTTTTGACCTGTTTACAACTCTGTGTTTAAGTAAAAGCACCTGTCTGTTGATATGCTCCTCTATGAAAGAAATACAGTCACGGATTTCAAATCCTTCAAGTATAGCTGGAAGAGAAAACAAGGAATAAACAAAAATAAAACCGAACAAATAATTTATTGTGAGAATAATGATCATGAACACGTTTAACTAAACTCTGAGTGTATTCTTACAGTGTTCTGTTTTCAACAGCTCCTGGAAATCCTGCTTTGTCTTTTTCTTCATGATTGATTCACTCGCACCGATGTCTGGAAGAGAGAAGGTGCACTTCAGCACTGCAGCTTTAAAATACATCACACAGTACAGGTACACATGTACAGTAAAATGATGTAACATAGTAGAAGTACACATGTACAGTAAAAGGATGTAACACAGTAGAAGTACACATGTACAGTAGAAGTCATACTCACGCAGGCTTAGCAGTCGATGCTCCTGTTTTAAACCTTTTAACTCTTCTGACACAAACGTTTTCATCTGCTTTATGTCCATCCCCCGACGCTTCTGTAGAAGAAGGAAGACTAAGAGTCAGTTACCTCAGTTGAGCCACAAAGTCTGATGAGGGGAAGGAACATTTACTCACATCATATGCAGTCTGGAGATTTCTGGCCTTCTGACTTAGAAAACCAAAGACGTTGGAGAAATGCTCGTTTCTGATTTCATTGAAGACCTACGCGGGTTCAGAGAACTTTTAACTTTTAATCATCATGATCAACATGATCAGAGATGTGATCCAGTGTCGCTCGTACCTTATCCTGAGAGTTCAGCATGACCTTCAAACTTTTGTCAGAGGAAGTAACATCAGCTCCAAACTCCACACATCCTGCAAAGCAAGGCAGTTTTATGCATAAAGCACATCTCACACACTGTAGAGAGATGTTGAAAACAACAGACACTAAATTAAACCGATATAAAATCAAATAGCACAAAACAACAAAATAAAGGAGGTTAAAAAAAGGTTAAAGACTGTAAAATCTGTATTTGAAAATAAGTTAAAGGAGTAAAATTATTAATTATTATTATCCCACCACATTTGATTCTAAATATATCATCCACGAGTCCTTCGTAGACAACTTGAGAGCACAGAGGAGTGACAAGGTCCACATCTGCAAAACACAATGATGACGTTAGATAATGAAGAACTACACGGTACGATGTCCACTGGGGAAACGATACGTAGCTTCTTACCTCTGTCGATAAGAAAAACTTTTCCTATTTCCGCCTGACAGGCTTTTGTTTCTCCCTCTTCTACCTGCTCCCTCCACAACTCGTACGTCATCTGGCACCAGAGACACAATCCATGAGGGTTCAATCCTTCATCAGAACATTATCTTTAGATAACCTGTTAGTCTGTGATCATACCACACCTTGGAACATCTTCCAATCCCGTAGATCTTTGAGAAAGGGCCGTAGACAGAGTGAAGGAGGTGCAGAGCGCTGGCGGCGGTCCTCACCCAGCGCTGGTCCCCTGCCTGTGGAAAGTTTGATCATTTACAAACTACACGCTACAAAAACACAAGTATACAGTTATTTTTGGAGGTAAAAATTTTACCTCCAATATTTTTGGAGGTAAAAATATCAATAAGCAGTTAAAAACAGTTTAACTATGAATGAACAGTATTCACCTGTTCATTCATATTAACTGGTACTGGGTTGAAACTATTACTTTTTACTTTACAAATTGCAGTTGCTCTGTTTTAGCTTTGTTTTTTTTGTTTTACTCCCGAGGTCAAATCTGTGGCTCTTTAGCTGCTGAATGGTCACAAATTGTTGTCTGACTGCGTCTCACTGCAGTCTGCTTGTACAGACACTTTTATACAGTTTTACTTTCAGTCAAAGTGAACATCAAGACAGAGAAATCTTGATATCCCGTCCAAGAGGCCAAAAAATGTTTTGTGAAATCACAGCAACCCTCGACCTTCTAAATCAGTCTCAGTGAACGTTTCTGCAGAATTTAGGAAATTCACTCAAGGTGTTCCTGAGATAATTACGTTCGCAAGACCAAAAGGTGCAATGTTTTATGAGGTAACGTGACCTTTGAGCTTTGACCATTAAGATGTAATCAGTTCATCCTCGAGTCAAAGTGGCCTTTGCACAAAATTAGAAGAAATTGCCTCACTTCGTTCCGGACACATTCTCAAGAGTGGGGCGGATAGATGGACGAACGGACTAACTGAAAACACAACACCTCCAGCTTCAGCTTTAGGAGAATCAACAAATCAAGTCAGTTCTTTTTCAGATTCTGTCTTTACCAGGAAGTTGTCTCGAAAGAATTCTGGCAGCTCCAGACTGATGATGTCATCGTCAAGTGGAAGAAGGTAGAACGCCCATTCGTCAATGGTCACATCTGCAAAACGAAAAAAACAAGTTTAACAACTTTACTGAACTTTTCATTAAGACTGATCATTGCTACTCAAACTAAATGTGAAGACACAAAGGTTCTCACCACCAAAAAGCCCCTGCTCCTCCAGCACCGCCTCACACGCAAAGAACTGGATGACACAAGATGGTTGGCAGGTAAATATGGTGAATCTTCTATCAGAGCATGTATGTGCAGCACTCCCTCTATCATACATCAATCGTACACCGGCACAGCAATCAGAGGCAATTCACGGTTCAATATCTTGCCCAAGGACACTTCGGCACACGGACTGGGGGAGATTGGTATCGAACGGCTGACCTTCTGGTTAGTGGATGATTCGCTCTACCACCTAAGCCACGGTCGCTCCATATATAAATATCAAGAACCTAATTCAAAACCAATCACAGCAGCAGAGCAGGAAATACCTTCTGAGGGGTGAAGATGATCTTGTATCTTCTGAATCTTCCTGCAGCTTTGTCTGCATTGGCCACATCTGGAACAAAGAACACAAGGTTTCCACTACGGACTCCTAATGATAAACACTTAGCATCGCAGCTTCAGGATCGGAGCAGAAGCAGCAGTGGGTTTGTGTCAGAGTTTCCTAAATACAACTCTTTACAGCAGGAAGCGTGAGATCATAGAATAACAGAATAAGAGTAAGACAGAGTCAGTGGCAACAGGACAGTTCAATAACTCAACACGTCACGTTTCAGCTGACACTTAAAACAGGTTACTGAGATTCACTGAGATCTGATAAAATGACATTTAAGAATGTTTTGGTGATGAACTCAACACTGGGTTATGTTAACTTTACTCCTCATAGATGAACTAAACCTGAACAAAGAAACTAACCATTCATAAAAAACAATGCTGATGTAATAAGTTGCACTTACAGCTGACAAGTTAGAATTTTACATTTTCTCCTGTGATAGTTTTCTTTGTTGGCCATATATACATCTATCCACCTTTTTGCTATAATTTCATTCAATTTCATCTCATTTTTCAGACATTAGAAAAAGTCTAAAACATTTAAAAAAGAAAACATCTGACTCAACTTACCACAGATCCACTTTACAGTTTGTATTCTTGGCCGGATCAGAAAACAGAGTCTGAGAGAGAAACGTCACATTGTCAGGCAGTCACATCATCGTGTGTGTGTGTGTGTGTGTGTGTGTGTGTGTGTGTGTGTGTGTGTGTGTGTGTGTGTGTGTGTGTGTGTGTGTGTGTGTGTGTGTGTGTGTGTGTGTGTGTGTACTCACTGATCTGAGATGCTGACAATAGGTTTATATTCCACTTTGTAGAGTTTGTCGACCTCATGTTGCTGAAATAAAACCAGACCAACTGTTAGAATAAGCCTCTGAGGCAGCACAGTTGTTTCTCTCATGTCAACATGAAAAAGCTGACTTGCACCTTCAGTGTTGAAACATTAGCAATACGATCCAGTGGGCTCATCAAGTCAGACTCTATGAACAGGTCCTTCTTCCCCGGCAGCTGAGAGACAACGAGACAGTGAGGACGAAATCTATTGTACAGCAAGACGATTCTCTGTTTAAATGTTATTGAGTAGAAACATTTATGTGCAATATATGATATCATATAATATGAGAACAGAACACTTTTACTATATAATATAATTAAATATAATGTAATATCATATAATATAATATCATATCATATAAAATAATATAATATAATATAATATGATATGATATAATATCATATCATATCATATCATATGAGAACAGAACATCACAAACAGACACGTTTACTATATAATATAATTAAATATAACATCATATCATATCATAAGGGAACATTACAAACAGCTGTGGCTAATTGGTTCTTTACATGTTTGAAAATTGAAGCTGTGACACTAATGTATTTCTGACAGAATAAAAGAGCAGCTTGATAACTTCACCTTCAGAGAGGTGGAGTGTCTATAATATCTAAAGAGGTGTGAACATGTCTATTATTTAAAGAGGACGTTTTACAGCAGGTGTGTGAGTGGAGCTCACCTGCTCCAGCAGGTAGATCAGCTGATCTCGGGCCAGCCTCTTCAGCAGAGAGAAGTCCGGCAGCTCCGGAGAGTCTTTCCGGCCACAGTGCGCCATCCTGGGCCACAGCAGGGACCCGGGGGGGGGTCACTCCTCCAGTCCTCGAACCACTGAGTGAAACTGTCACATGAGAGACTCGAAACAACAGAAACCTGGTGGCTCGATTAGCTGGTTGGCTAAAAACACAGCGATTCTCACAGATCAGTGTCAAAGTGCTGACACCGACATGAAATGATAATATCTAATAAAACAAAGGACTGGAGCCTAACCTCACTCACTAATCTGACCCGAATCTGACCCAGAGAATATCTGACACATCAGCTGGGCAGCTAGCAGCTTCTGGAGCTAAACACAGCTGTTTCCCCCCGGACTCTTCAAACCAATGGACCCTCTACTTCCGTTGGTGCGACAGTTGACGCAGTGGTTACTTCCTGTGAGTTGATTCTTCACCATGAGTTCAGACGCGCTCCTGCTGCTGGAGACGGTTCATTTCTCTGCAGAGAAACATCGCAACCAGCGACGTAAAGATGCGGATGAAACTCCGTATATCAACCATCCCATCGGTACGTCCTCTACCGCCGTGACTTCAGGTGCGGCTCGGTCATCCGTCCGTGTCCCCGCGGAAACAACATCTGCCATGTTGGATCCACCGACTTCATAGAGTTACATCTTATGATCATTAACCTTTACTTCACATACATTATAAATTACATCTATGATCATTAACCTTAAGTTCACTGTTCTGACCATACACTGTGTATAAAGTTACATCTTATGATAGTTAACCTTTAAGTTCACTGTTCTGACCATACACTGTGTATAAAGTTACATCTTATGATCGTTAACCTTTAAGTTCACTGTTCTGACCATACACTGTGTATAAAGTTACATCTTATGATCGTTAACCTTTAAGTTCACTGTTCTGACCATACACTGTGTATAAAGTTACATCTTATGATCGTTAACCTTTAAGTTCACTGTTCTGACCATACACTGTGTATAAAGTTACATCTTATGATTGAATCGTGAGATAAACTCAGACTGAACTAAACTCCAGATATAAAAATGTGTAGATGTTAAAATCAGATTTGAAATGATCCTTGTGAATCAGGAGACTCACTGTTCTTCATCAAAGGAAAACTTAACCTTTAATATGAGTTTGATTCAGACTGTGTTTGTAGTGATGACTTTACTATACTGTGTGTGTGTGTGTGTGTGTGTGTGTGTGTGTGTGTGTGTACTTTAAGGAGTAGCAAGAATCCTGAGCCATGAAGGAGGCATCACAGACGTTGAGGTTTTGCAGGTATGTTGTTACTCGGACTCCAGACCTGGTACAACATCTGTCCTGAGGGTGTCTGACAAACATGTGGCCACATTCTTCTACTGTGTGAACAGTAGAAGAATGTGGAAGAATTCATTCAGTAGAAGAATTCATTCATTCCTCTCTCACCCACTGCTGACACACACACACATTGTCATTAGACACATCTGTAAACTAAACTTTGTAAAAACATTAAAGATTATTTGCATAAAGAGCAGGAAGTGAACACGCTGACCACGATCAGATCTCTCAGGACAGATGTTAAGAGCAGGTGTGAATAGGGCCTTAGTCACTGTACTGTACATGTCCCGCCCGCAGGCTGCTCTGCTTCATGACACCGTGGAGGACACTGACACCACGCACGCCGAGCTCGAGAACAAGTTTGGATCGACCGTGGCTCATATCGTCCAGGAGGTGACTGACGACAAGAGTCTACCCAAACAGGAGAGGAAGCGTCTGCAGGTGGAACACGCGGCTCATTGCAGTCGTCAGGCCAAACTGGTCAAACTGGCTGATAAACTGTACAACCTGAGGGACCTGAACCGCTGCACACCTGTCGGTCAGCACGTCACTGCTACTATGCTGTTCTGTTGTTTTTAAAGAGCTTCACTACAATTCATGATGACAAAAATATTGATTCAGTGTAACGTGAATAAAACAAAAAGAGAAGAAAAAGCTTCACACATCTGAAAAATATACTGTCTGTAAAAGTACCAGTCCTTCACAGTGTACTTAGTTACCCTATCCCTGTGTGTGTGTGTGCGTGTGTGTGTGCGCGCGTGCGTGTGCGTGTGTGTAGGTTGGACAGCGGCGCGGGTGCAGGAGTATTTTGATTGGTCCTCAGAAGTGGTTAAAGGCCTGAGAGGGACAAGCTCGGTTCTGGAGGAGAAGCTGGACGAGCTGTTCACACACAGACGAGTCTCAACAACCTGACTGAAAACTGAACAATTCCCTCCCAAATACATTCAAACTTCATTAATTAAAAAAATGGAAATAAATCTTAATTTCTTATTTATTAGTTGTATTATTTTGCTGGGACTTTTTATTTTTTATGTCTTGGTACTAAAACTCATCTAAACACTAAATACGGGAGCTTATGTTTAAACTTTGCTGTAGTGACGTCACGAATGAATCAGTATTAGATAGTTGAAGGAAACATATTTCTAGAATAAATAAATTCCATCTAAAATGTCACACTATGAAAAATGAGGATAGAGCTATTTTCAATATAATACAGGTACGTATTGACAGTTACTGCAGTTATATCCAGGTTTATACAGATGCATCACAGAATTTATTCAATAAGGTAGGAGTAGCAATTATAATTCAGAATTTTATATTAAATTAGCCTGCAGACATTTTGATTGAAATAGAGCAAACCTTATACAGAAGTCAAGTGATGGGCCTGACAGTAATTCTTTATGGATACTGGTGTTGGTGTTAAGGTAAATGAAATGACAGATAAACCTAAAGAAGGCTGTGAAAAATAATAACAATATAAATGGATTAACCCTTTGATACGCAAGCTATTCAAACCCTTCTAATGCCCAACATGGGTCAAAGAAGGACCCGTATTCATTTCCTGTGTTATGTCATCATGGCTGGGTGTTTCTCTGCTATATTCTTTTATAGTTTATTCTTCCTTCAGTTAGCAGAGCTGGATTCCAAGACTCACCCACAACTCCAGCTTGATCCTGTAAAACAAAGTGTAGGTCCTCAGCATCAGAGATTTCAGACTCAGAATCAAGAACTGCCTCCTCATCTTCCTCATCCTGTTCTTCATCCAGCATCTTAATGACCATTAAACCATGAGTCTGAAATGACTGCGACCAGCCACACTAACACTGGATAAAGAAAATCAAAAGCATATTTTCAAATGCATATCAATCAGTCTATTAAGTATGTACTCTTATATTTCAGGTTTTATTTTGTTGATCTAGCTATGGTGCGCTAGCCAGAAAAGAAGCTAGCTAGCTAACAGCTAGTTAGTATTGTACATATTTGTCTTTGTCACTAGTAATGGATGTAAAATAAGACCCACATGCATCAGATGTGCAGCAGCTGTGTGAAATGAATGTGAGGTGTTCCGTAGTGAATACAAAGTGTACTGGTCATTTTGACCCACGGTGTAAAAGGGATGTAGAAATACACAATTTACGTTTGTTTATAAAGTAAGAAAGGAAGAAGGATAATAATGATTTGTGGTAATCAAAAACAAGACATTTAATGAATACTTAAATATTAAATGATAAAATACATTTATTTCAAACATATAGCAAAGAAACAGTCAAGCATGAAATAACACAGGAAAAGGAACACAGGTCATTTTTGACCCATGTTGTGCATTAGAAGGGCAGTAATACAAAGATGATTTATATTCAAAAGATAACAAAGGAACAATTTTAATAAGGATTTGTGATGATCAAAAACAAGTTAATTGGGGAATACCTGAAATACTGAAAGATGAAATTCATCTTCTGCAAAGATATATGGGCTATACAAATAAAATCTGATTGATTGATTGATTGATATAGAAAAGAAAAAGTGAGCCGGGTCACTTTTGACCCATGTTGTGTGTCAAAGGGTTTAATAAATAAGATGCACTGATGTGTCCTCCAGCTTCAGTAAAGACTAAGAGCATCTTTAAAGGAAAGGAGGCAGAAACAATCATAACTGTGGGAAACAGTTCATCACGTTACATTACAGTGTCTGAAATATGAGGTAGAAAGTCAAACTTTAGATTCAAGTAAATTTAGATTTTAGAGATATCCTACAAAACAACTCAGAAGACAAGTTTTATATAAAACGATTTGATTATCTTAGAAAAACTAAAAGAATCTTAGAAGTTTTTAAACTCAATAGATATAAGACTGATCCACACCCACACCACTGGCTGGTTTGGTGTATTGAGTTGTATTCTGTTTTGTTGTGTTTTAGTCTGTGGTGTGTTGTGGTGTGTTGTGATGTGTTGTGGTGTGTTGTGATGTGTTGTGGTATGTTGTGATGTGTTGTGGTGTGTTGTGTTTTAGTCTGTGGTGTGCTGTGTTGTATTGAGTTGTATTCTGTTTTGTTGTGTTTTAGTCTGTGGTGTGTTGTGGTGTGTTGTGTTTTAGTCTGTGGTGTGCTGTGTTGTGTTGTGGTGTGTTGTGGTGTGTTGTGGTGTGTTGTGGTGTGTTGTGTTTTAGTCTGTGGTGTGCTGTGTTGTGTTGTGGTGTGTTGTGGTGTGTTGTGGTGTGTTGTGTTGTGTTTTAGTCTGTGGTGTGTTGTGACGTGTTGTGGTGTGTTGTGGTGTGTTGTGATGTGTTGTGTTTTAGTCTGTGGTGTGCTGTGGTGTGTTGTGATGTGTTGTGTTTTAGTCTGTGGTGTGCTGTGGTGTGTTGTGATGTGTTGTGATGTGTTGTGTTTTAGTCTGTGGTGTGTTGTGATGTGTTGTGTTTTAGTCTGTGGTGTGCTGTGGTGTGTTGTGGTGTGTTGTGATGTGTTGTGTTTTAGTCTCTGTGGTGTGTTGTGATGTGTTGTGTTGTGGTGTGTTGTGGTGTGTTGTGTTTTAGTCTGTGGTGTGTTGTGATGTGTTGTGTTGTGTGTGTTGTGGTGTGTTGTGTTTTAGTCTGTGGTGTGTTGTGATGTGTTGTGTTGTGTTGTGATGTGTTGTGATGTGTTGTGGTGTGTTGTGATGTGTTGTGTTTTAGTCTGTGGTGTGTTGTGATGTGTTGTGCTGTGATGTGTTGTGAGATGTGTGTCTGTGTTGTGTTGTGCTGTGGTGTGTTGTGCTGTGATGTGCTGTGGTGTGTTGTGTTGTGCGTGGTGTGCTGTGGTGTGTTGTGCTGATGCAGTGGTGTGCTGTGATGTGTTGTGTTTTAGTCTGTGGTGTGTTGTGTTTTAGTCTGTGGTGTGTTGTGCTGGTGTGTTGTGCTGTGATGTGTTGTGTTAGGCGTGGTGTGTGTGATGTGTTGTGTTTTAGTCTGTGATGTGTTGTGTTTTGGTCTGTGGTGTGTTGTGATGTGTTGTGTTGTGATGTGTTGTGATGTGTTGTGTTTTAGTCTGTGGTGTGTTGTGATGTGTTGTGTTGTGATGTGTTGTGCTGTGATGTGATGTGTTGTGTTGTGATGTGTTGTGTTTTAGTCTGTGGTGTGTTGTGATGTGTTGTGCTGTGTTGTGGTGTGATGTGTTGTGGTGTGTTGTGTTTTAGTCTGTGGTGTGTTGTGCTGTGATGTGTTGTGTTGTGCTGTGATGTGTTGTGTTTTAGTCTGTGGTGTGTTGTGATGTGTTGTGTTGTGGTGTGATGTGTTGTGGTGGAACCTGTGGGTGGAACCTTTGACAGAATGCTATAGGAACAAATCCACTTCCTGTCCGTTGACGAGGAAACACTTCCGCTGCTCAGAGGCGACTTTGATCTGGTTGTTTGTCTCGAAGTGAAAAACCTTTTTAGTTTGTTGACTCTGACCAGTTCCGCAGGTTAGTTAGTCTTCGTTATTAGCAGTTTGTAGTTTGTTGTCTCTAACCAGTTCCGGAAGTTAGTCTTCGTTATTCGCAGTTTGTAGTTTGTTGTCTCTGACCAGCTCCGGAAGTTACCAAGGTTTAATCTTCGTGTTTCTTGGTTATATTTCATTTCCTCTCACCAGGCGAACATGTCCAGCCACGACGCGCTCAACATGAAGCTGCCGCCGATCCAGTCCACGGCCGGAGCCGTCCCGGTCCGGAACGAGAAAGGTGCGATGTTAGCGGCTAGGCTAGCGGCTAGGCTAGCGGCTAGGCTAGCGGCTAGGCTAGCGGCGTGCTAGCTGCAGCTAGCTGTGTTCTGACTGTTCTGATTCTCCATCATTAGATCAGCTGTTTATACAAAGTTTCTACATGTAAAGTGGTTTCCGTGTAGTACACATACAAATACTTAATTACATTTACCCTGGTACATTTCTTGGCATATAATACTTGACAAATTATTGATTATAAAATCATTAAGTATGATTTTGTTATGGTTGATTCGTTGACTAATGGTTAGCATCAGCTTCAAAAACTGAAATGAAGCATCTCCAAAAGGAGATGAATATTATTTCAGGTAAAACGGATTCAAAGAAACATCGTAACGTTCTGTGTTAGTGACCGAAGCCTCAGGACCAAACTCATCACTGGTGTCTCTATATCCCAGGTGAGCTCTCCATGGAGAAGGTGAAGGTCAAGAGGTACGTGTCAGGTAAACGTCCTGACTATGCACCGATGGAGTCGTCTGATGAAGAAGACGAGGACTTCCAGTTTGTGAAGAAAGGAAAAGAAATGGAGCCAGAGATGGAGCAGGAGGAAGAGGACGTCTCTGACCCGCGTCTAAAACGTCTGCTCAACCGTGTTTCTGAAGACGTGGAGGAGAGGTATTGCACCGCTCTTTATATTTGGTCTGAGTCGACTAATATGAGCACGAAGTTTGTGTTGCTAAAAATGTAGTTTCTTTCTCCACAGACTTGCAAGACACAGACAGATCGCAGAGCCTGAGGTTGTTGCTGAGAGCAGCGAGGACTCAGATGAAGGCACGTGGCACCCAGAGCACGAGGAGAGTAGTGAGGAGGAAGAGGAGGAAGAGGAAGAAGTGGATGACGAGGTTATTTAGCTCTGCTGTTAACATTTTTATTTTTTTACAAATTTCTAGGTCATTATATTAATAGGAGTTTTTAACTTGGAGTTTGTCGTTCTGTCTAGGAAATTGAGAGGAGACGAGCAATGATGCGGCAGCGTGCAGAGGAACGAAAGAATGAGGAGATGGAGGTGATGGAGGTGGAGGAGGAAGGGAAGTCGGGGGAGGAGTCTGAATCTGAGTCTGAATATGAAGAGTACACAGACAGCGAGGATGAGGCAGAGCCGCGACTCAAACCCGTCTTCATCCGCAAGTATGAACTGAAACAGAAACTGTCAAACCACAAATGTTCTGGCAACTTTCTTTGTCTACATCATGTGGAGAAAAGGCCTGAGTCAGCTGTTTAGAGAGCATTTTACCAGATCAGGACACAGAAAACCACAGAAACCCACCTTCAGTCTGGAGTTCTCCCACTTTAAAATGAGTTGATTGGAGAATAGATCTTATAACTGGAGAGACTAAAACATTTGAGCAAACTGATCAACTTACATCCAGTAAGTTAGCTGCTAAAATTAAAACCATGGATATGAGGTAACAATTCTGTCGGTTCGTGCCACAGAAAGGACCGAATCACAGTGGCAGAGCGTGAAGCAGAGGAGCTGAGGCAGAGAGAGCTGGAGGTCGAGGCCAAGAAGCAGGTGGAAGACCGACGGCGCTACACGCTCAAGATTGTGGAGGAGGAGGCCAAGAAGGAGTTTGAGGAGAACCGTCGCACACTGGCTGCTCTGGACGCTCTGGACACTGA
This sequence comes from Hippoglossus stenolepis, assembly GCF_022539355.2. Classification (NCBI taxonomy): domain Eukaryota; kingdom Metazoa; phylum Chordata; class Actinopteri; order Pleuronectiformes; family Pleuronectidae; genus Hippoglossus; species Hippoglossus stenolepis. The sequence goes on from NC_061483.1 coordinate 210,450, forward strand.
CGGAGAGAACGAGGAGGAAGAATACGAAGCCTGGAAAGTCAGAGAGCTGAAACGCATTAAGAGGGACAGAGAGGCCAGAGAAGTGTGAGTAAACACGGATGTTTTACAGGAACATGTAAATGAGCTCAGTGTTTTCGTTGTCACTGAGTGTTGATGTGTGTGTTTATCTTCAGCATGGAGAAGGAGAAGGCTGAAATCGAGAGATTCCATAACTTGACAGAGGAGGAGCGCAGGGCCGAGCTGCGCAACAGCGGCAAACTCGTCACTAACAAAGCGTCTAAAGGAAAATACAAGTTTCTCCAGAAGTATTATCACAGAGGAGCCTTCTTCATGGTGAGTCAGGATTCACTACGGATCTGATCTTACGAGCTGAAGTTCTTTTTATTTATTTTATGATTCATTTATTAGTTTTTATTATACCAACTTTATAAGTTCAGCATAAGAAAACTGGTGACGCTACCGCTGATGCACAAAAAGTAACCAAACAATGTAATGTTTATCCAAAGTGCAACAAACGCTGTGGTCGGTGGGAAGTTGCATCATTCATCTGTATGAACATTGTGTAACACTGTCCACTCGGAACACTTCTTTTAACACAGAAGTATTTAAGGTTTGATGTGGTTCTACTGACAGTAAATAAGTAATCACTGTTAACATGTGGTGTGTGTTGCAGGACGAGGAGGAAGGCGTGTACAAGAGAGATTTCAGCGCTCCCACTCTGGAGGATCATTTCAACAAAACCATTTTACCTAAAGTCATGCAGGTATGCTGCTTTCTTTCGCTCTGCTGGTTTTGTGTAACAGGCCTGGAGGGTTGAACACTACGATACAGTAGTTGTAAAGTAGGTTTAATTTTAAAATGAGAAAGGAAGTGAAAACATGGCGGACGAGTCAGTTTGCTGCTGAACATTTTACATTTTTTGGGGGATAGAAATTGAAAGAGTCTGATAACAGTGAGATGGATGAACATCTTAGTTTTTAACCCCTAACCCTATTTTAAAATATTATACTTATAACAGCAAAACCATGTTGGCTGCTTAAACTCAATTTGCTAAATCTTGCCCTATAATCAATAACTTTTTCCACAATTGAATCTTTTCCTAAAACTGTAAAAAAAAATCTATGTACATGTAACATTCAACAGTGACACGTTTAAATTTTTTTTTTAAAGAATTGAATCCACCGTGATCTGTGGCTTCACTTAAATATACATGAAATTCAAAAGGCCTGTTTTAAAAGTTTTGAGATTTTCTTCTGTCTTGAACCAAAACTCTTTCCTGTTTGATCACCGATCTTTTTAATGTTGAGGGTAACTTGACCAGTCGGATGTTTGGAATCTCTTTCAAACAAAGGATTTCTTTCGCGTCCTAGATTTGACCCAATTTCTGGTTTGATTTCTCCTCAAGGTCAAAAACTTTGGTCGGTCTGGACGTACCAAGTACACCCACCTGGTGGACCAGGACACCACGTCGTTCGACTCGGCCTGGGCCCAGGAGAGTGCTCAGAACAGCAAGTTCTTTAAGCAGAAGGCGGCAGGTGTGAGGGACGTGTTCGACCGGCCCACGGTGAATAAGAGGAAGACTTAGATGTGATGTCAGACAGATTCTCTTCCCTGGACTTTGTTGTGGACGGAAACCAGACAGACTGGTTCTGCTGCACCATTTAAAATGAACCCTAGTTCTGCATTGGTTTGTCAACCCGACTTAGAGATGCAGATAGTTTTCCGTTGTGCATGTGCAGAACAAATTCTGAGCTACATCACAGAAATCTTCAGTTTTAAAGCAAAGAAAATGTAAATATCAGTTTATAACATGTTGCAGATTTCCTAAACTCTTTTCTTCTATTTTTGTTAAAGTACAGGTCTTGACCCTTGATTTATTTGCAAATAAAATCTGAAGTTTCATCATTTTAAAAACTTTTTATCTGTTGAAACGTATTGAAATTGTGTGACATTCAATCTCAGGTAAAGAGGAGGAAAGCCAAATATCAACCTTTTATTTAAAAAAAGAGAAAAAAAAGGATTTGCAGTTTAACCACTGGGATCAGTTCAGGTTCACTGAAAGTCCATTTGGTAAATGTTCAGTTAGTGAGAGCGACCAGAGCCTCCACCACGTTCCCCATGTGTTCCCTCAGACTGCGCTCGGCCACCGCCCTCGGAATCTCCATCTCAGACATCTGCAACATCCACAGAACGAGAGACAAGGTCAAACAGTGCTCGACGACAAACTGACATCTGCACAACCGATTAGTTTCATGTTGGAGGCGTGTGTGCTCCCAGACTCCTCAGACTGGGTGCACACATTCACTGCTGGTATTTCACGTGACGATGATATAAAACAAAACACCAGTTGCAGTGTGGAGCCCTGGAAGTTCTACAAGAAACACGAAACTACCAACAGATGAACGGCCATGAGTTTTGGTATGAAATGTTCCAGTATCCATATACTTCTGGCTATGACGCATCAAATAACAGGCGTGCAAAGAACTTCCCAGAGTCAAAGACTTACAATTAGTTCTACGTCCTCTTTCTTGATGGTGACTTTGGCCAACTCCTTTTCTCTGAAAGTATAAAAAAGACCAGACAAACATGTAATTTCAGGAAGGTATGAAACGAAAAATCTGCAGATTACAAATGTCAGCATGTTGATCCAGGAGGAATAAACAGGTTTGTTTCTCACTGTGAATGCTCTTACCTTTCCTGTTTGGCTTTCTGCTCTCGTGACCGTCTGTCTCCAATCACTGACATCGCCTGGAATGAGAAGAAAGCGTTAGCGTGTCGGGACAGTGAAGCGTTAGCGTGTCGGGACAGTGAAGCGTTAGCGTGTCTGGACAGTGAAGCGCTGGCGTGTCTGGACAGTGAAGCGTTGGCGTGTCTGGACAGTGAAGCGTTAGCGTGTCTGGACAGTGAAGCGTTAGCGTGTCTGGACAGTGAAGCGTTAGCGTGTCTGGACAGTGAAGCGTTAGCGTGTCTGGACAGTGAAGCGTTAGCGTGTCTGGACAGTGAAGCGTTAGCGTGTCTGGACAGTGAAGCGTTAGCGTGTCTGGACAGTGAAGCGTTAGCGTGTCTGGACAGTGAAGCGTTAGCGTGTTTGGCGTAGCTGTTTGAAATGTTTAGACGCGTTGTTGACAGCGTGCGTGTTAGATGGCGCGTGGGTGCGTGTCTGACGTGAGTGTGTTAGACAGTGAAGCGTTAGTATGTTTAGACAGTAAGCGTTAGCGTGTTTAGACAGTGAAGCGCTGGTATGTTTAGACAGTGAAGGCATGTTTAGACAGTGAAGCGTTGGCGTGTCTGGACAGTGAAGCGTTGGCGTGTTTGGACAGTGAAGCGTTGGCGTGTCTGGACAGTGAAGCGTTGGCGTGTTTGGACAGTGAAGCGCTGGCGTGTCTGGACAGTGAAGCGTTAGCGTGTCTGACAGTCGACAGTAGCTAGCGTGTCTGGACAGTAAGCGAGCGTTTGACAGTCGTTAGCGTGTTGGACAGTGAAGCGTTAGCGTGTCTGGACAGTGAAGCGCTGCGTGTCTGGACAGTGAAGCGCTAGCGTGTCTGACAGTGAAGCGTGTCTGGACAGTAAGCGCTGCGTGTTTGACAGTAAGCGGAGTTTGACAGTGAAGCGTTGGCGTGTCTGGACAGTGAAGCGTTGGCGTGTCTGGACAGTGAAGCGTTGGCGTGTCTGGACAGTGAAGCGTTGGCGTGTCTGGACAGTGAAGCGTTAGCGTGTTTGGACAGTGAAGCGTTGGCGTGTTTGGACAGTGAAGCGTTAGCATGTTTAGACAGTGAAGATGTTTAGACAGTGAAGCGTTAGCATGTTTGGACAGTGAAGCGTTAGCATGTTTGGACAGTGAAGCGTTGGTATGTTTAGACAGTGAAGCGTTAGCATGTTTAGACAGTGAAGCGTTAGCATGTTTAGACAGTGAAGCGTTAGTATGTTTGGACAGTGAAGCGTTGGTGTGCTCAGATGCCGGTGGCCGCATGTTGCTATGCTAACGCTAGCTCTCACCGTTTCCAGGTCGGAGCTGGAGATCTCTTTCTCCTCCGCGTAGTCCGTGACTCTCTCCAGGTCCGCGGCCCCGCTGTCATGTTTGCGGGGCTTCTCCGCCGGCTTCCCGGTGCAGTTCTCCTCAGCTTCCAGGTCCAGATCGACATCTCCCTCGGCCGCCATGTTTGCTCCAGCGAGACCGGAACCAGAAGGACGGTTCTTCTTCTACTGCTTTTCATTTAATTGTCGGTTGGAAAATCAGCCTAAAGTTGCGATACCGCCACGTACGGCCAGGTTGTGGAACAGCAGGAAAACAACGAGGTGATTATATCTCTGTGATGCGTCTCCAGGTCATTTATATATGAACGAAGTGATGCATTATTATCTTGCTATCGTCCTACAGATGATGGAGAAAAGACAATAAGTGGATTATGTTGACTTCTAACTGTCCGGATTACAGATTCTGTCTCCTCCTTCTATTCCTGTCTCTCATAAGAGGTTTACACTTGAATACAAACAGCCCTTCCAACACTGGAACACATTTCCTGTGTCTCCAGACTTTTCCAGCTCTTTGGTGAGCTTGAGCTGTTTCAGTCCACCCACGATAATCAGATTAAACAGGAAAGAGAAACCTGCTGGTGTCTTTAACGCTGACATCAGTGTCTTCATTCTAAAGGAGATGTGTGAGCAGGCGGAGGAATGGTACCGGGGCTGGAGAGACGTGGTCATCCCCCCCAACGCCTTCATCCAGCTCTATGACGCACCACCGCGTGGCGCTCTGATTGGCTCAGGCCTCAGCACAGAGATGACGGGACACTGGGTCCAGAGACAGGTGAGAATCTCCATGTTTTATTTTAAAAAGATGTTGAGATCAAGAAAAGACGAGAAAGACGCCAAATAATTGTATTTGTGAAGAACCTTTAATTCACTGTGA